>NC_045957.1:71491463-71591463 GCF_010909765.2 Amblyraja radiata
TGAAGCAATCCAATCACGCTCCACCACTTATCCAGTACTGCTACACATATTCAATAGTTTCAGATGAGTTCAACTTGATTAAACAGGATTCTTAGTAAATACAGAAACACTTTATCACTGAGTGAGTTTTTCAAGCATATTAAACCTTGCTAATAAACAGTAATTCTAAAAAGAAAGCTGCTGAGCATCTCAATTAAAACACAAAACGCTGGAAATACAGCAGAAAAGATTAATTTATTTAGTCAGAGGGTGATGAATCTGTGGATTCATTGCCACAGACGGCTGTAGAGGCCACGTCAACGGATACTTTTAGATTGACAGATTGTTGATTAGTAAGGGTGTCAGGTGTATGGGGATAAGGCAGGAGAATGGGGTTGTGAGGGAAAGTAAAGCATATCTTTGGCAATAATATTAAACATACTGCAAGAGGGGATTGTTCCAAAAGGAGATACTTTGTAGTTTTGGTTTATACTCGTCTAAGTCTAAGAAGAATGATGGGTGATTGAAATATTAAATATTCTGAGAAGAATAAGTCATGTCATAAGTGATAGGAGTGGAATTAGGCCATTCAGCCCATCAAGTGTACTCCCATTCTCCCCATAACCTCTGACACCTGTACTAATTATGAATCTATCTATCTCTGCCTTAAAAATATCCACTGACCTGGCCTGCCACAGCATTCTGTGGCAAAGAATTCCACAGATTCACCACCCTCTGACTACAGAAATTTCTCCTCATCTCCTTCCTAAAAGAACGTCCTTTAATTCTGAGGCTATGACCTCTAGTCCTAGACTCTCCCACAAGTCGAAACATCCTCTCCACATCCACTCTATCCAAGCCTTTCACTATTCTGTATGTTTCAATGAGGTCCCCCCTCATTCTTCTAAACTCCAGCGAGTACAGGCCCAGTGCTGACAAACATTCACCATAGGTTAACCTACTAATTCCTGGGATCATTCTTGTAAACCTCCTCTGGACCCTCTCCGGAGCCAGCACATCCTTCCTCAGATATGGTCCCCAATATTGCTCACAATATTCCAAATGCAGCTTTACCAGTGCCTTATAGAGCCTCAGCATTACATCCCTGTTTTTGTACATGAGCTCTCTTGAAATAAACGCTAGCCATTGAGTTTGCTTTCTTTACTACTGATTCGACTTGCAGATTAACTTTTTGGGAATCCTGTACCAGCACTCCCAAATCCCTTTGAACCTCCAATTTCTGGATTCTCATCCCATTTAGAAAATAGTCTATATTCCATCTGCCACTTCTCTGCCCACTCGCCCAACCTGTCCAAGTCCTTCTGCAGAGCCCCTGCTTTCTCTACACTCCCTGCCCTTCCACCTATTTTCGTATCATCTGCAAACTTGGCCACAAAGCCTTCAATCCCCTTATCCAAATCATTAATATACAACGTGAAGAGTAGTGGCCCCAGCACCGACCTCTGCAGAACTCCAATGTAATGTAACTGCTGAGATACAGTGTAATTGGGATGGAATAGCCCAAAGACCTGAACTAACAATCTAGAGGGCCGAGCACACATCTCACAACCGCAGCTGTGGAATTTAAATTCAATTCACAACCCAGAATTTGGATAAACAATAACTAGTATGTTATAACAACAAAGACCACCAGATTTTGGTAAGAACCCATCGAGTTCACTATTGTACTCAGGGGAGAACATTTGCCATCCTACCTGTTCTGGCCTCTGCATAACTCCAAACCCACATTGACATTGTCATAAGCCTTTTGAAACAGTGGTCATCACTACAATCCCAAGGGCCCTAAGGATGACTAATTAATGTTAATCTTGCCAGACATAGTCAGATCCTAAAAATTACATCAAGAAAGGGTGGCTTGTTCTGGCTGGCAGATTTGACGATTAGGTATTGAGTACAAAGCAAAGATCAATAGAATTTCTGGACACTGGTGGAGTCAAGCAAAATGGCCAAGTTGAGGAAAATGGATCAACTGGACCAGCCATGATATTACTTAAGAGACCACTCTGCTTTCGTAAATTTCTAACCCAGTAGATCAATTATTGTCCAATCAGATGTTTCTACGAATTACCACCTAACCAACCAGAGGAAATATTTTTTTTTCCTTTTTACCTTATCAACATTTCTCTTAATTTGAGGCATCTATGACAGTCTTCTATTCAGAGCATCCAGTAAATGCATTTTTACAGATTTGGAGAACAATTAGAAGCAACAAGATGCACCTGCAAACACAATAATTGTATGTTCTATCAGTTTCAGTTGTGCCATCCATTATTCAATATAATGTGCATTGCACATTTAATTGCAAATCCACAACACTAATTAAATCTATTATTCCAACACTCTAAATGGACGATTGCTGGTTATTATTTTGCCAATATTGTTTGTTGAATAGATTAGATATGGATGATAAATGCAGCATTCTCAATACTAATTACCAAACTAAATAACATGTCATGAAAAAGCATTATAAATGTTCAAATTTGCTGAGCAGAACAATTTGCTTGTCAAATTCATATTGTATTTTATATTTTACAGATTATTTTTTCTTAAATCTGAGTAATAGTATCAAAATACATGGATTTAGCACCAAGTAGATATTCTGTTGTCATATTAGGAACTTCCAAAAGAATCCAGACACAAGGAACTGCAAATACTGGTTTACAAAAAAAAGTGCTGGAGTAACTCAGCAGGTCAGGCAGCGTCTCTGAAAGACAGTTCCTGAAGAATGCATTTGATTTTCCTTCTACAATTAACTGAGGACAGGAAGGTGCTCACTCCAACTCACCTCATTTTTAATATCCACCAGTCATTCAATCCACTGTACCGTTTTATCAAAGGATCTTACGTGATCCAGTGCCTTTCTAATTGACTCATTAAGCACATGCTATCTACTGGGTGTAGATTCAGCACACATTGTACACTTGTCCATATTAATCTATGTGAGTTAGTCTTGATCATCTAGTGTGCCTGGTCTACCCACTGTAGATGGGTGATCAACATTACTTAGGTGAGGTGAGAGGGCTATTGGACAAGATTTATTTTGTGTAGGTAATTCACACGATGCTGGAAAATCAACTTCTTAGCTATACTGATATTTTCTAATGTGGCTCTGCATTAATCTTTGCTTGATAACACTTCTATGAAAAGTCATGGAGCAGCTTACAATATTCAATATGCTGTTGTTATAGGCAGACGGTGAACAGATACTTGCATTTCCTTCAATTAGAGTCAATCATATTCTCAGAAGGCGATATATTTAAATTCTGGTTAGCTGAAATGGATGTTAAGATTTTCCAAGATTCAGTAGTTGTTACCTGCTTTAAAATACTGTTCAAATCCATTCACATGATTTTCTCTATTATGATTTCCAAAGTGTTTCCTTTTCGATAGGTGCTGCATTTAAGGTTGTAGAAGTAAGGTTCCTATGGCTCTATCCGTCCTGTGTTCCAACTAATGAACCATGTTAATGAGTACATCCCAAGGATTCCAATTAATGCACTTTACAGAAATTACCATAGAAATATGTCAGCAGAAGTTTGTAGGAATGACTAGATTGGTTTAGTCTAGAGCTAGGCTTGGGTTAAGAAATAGCAAATCAGAAAAGGCAAAGGTGGAAAATGAATTTTAAATACATAAGAAAAAAAAATGCCAGCAATGATTTCATTAGGATTGAAGAAGGAATGCCATGGAGAATTCAATAACTATATATTTAAAAAAATAATTGCTTAAACACCAAAGTAAATAACCTACTGGCAAGGCACCAGTTGATGGTTCTTTGCAATGACATAGTGTTTACTCACTTCCAGCATTAGATTTACAGACACGCAACACAAGTCAAATACAATTGTTTTTAGTGGCATGACATCAGGCTCGACTTCATCAAGATACAACAGATGTGACATAAGTGGGATGGATGATAAAGAAAACATTCTGTGCTGGGAAACTAATACAGGCTGCACTGATGTGGCACAAAGGCTTGGGAGTGAAAGAAGCAATCTGATCCAAGACTTGTGACAAAGAAATAATGTAGACTGTCAAGTTGTCTGATTAAGAGTGCTGGCCAACCGTTTGGATGAGATATTATCCTGAGGCACCGTCTGCACTCTCACGAGGACATTAAAGATCACACAGCACAATTTTGGAGAAGAGTTGTCGAGATCAATATTTCTCTTTCAATCAGCAAGATTAAAACAAAATTTGTCATTATCACACTGTTACTTGGGAACGTGTGCATAATATGACACTTAGTTTAGTCTAGTTTAGAGATACAGCGTGGAAACAGACCCTTCGGCCCACTGGGTATGTGCTGACCAGCGATCCCCGCACACTAACACTATCCTACACACACTAGGGACAATTTTTAGATACCAAGCCAATTAACCTACAAACCTGTTCGTCTTTGGAGTGTGGGAGGAAACCGAAGATCTCAGAGAAAACCCACGTGGTAATGGGGAGAACGTACAAAGTCGGGATCGAACCCGTTTCTCCGGCGCTGCAAGCGCTGTAGGGCAACAACTCCACCGCTGCACCACCGTCTCTACACTTGCAATGGCTAACTTCCAATTAGGCAATGGCTTAATTTTAAAATCCCCACCATTAATATCAAACACCACAATAGTTTTACCCTCCTTGATCCTGTAATCCCCTCAGTCCTTTAACCTCCAGGCATATGTACTGCTCCAATTACTGATCATGAACACCCTTAAATATAATTTCTCCAGCATTGTTGGTCGAACCTTCAGCTGCCAAGGCCCTTGGTTTTTTGAATTCCCATCTCTGAGTCCCTACCTCTCTTTCCTCCTTTTGCCATCTCTTCAAAATCTTCTGTACTTCAATTTGCAGCAAAATGTTTTTTTATTGAACTTTCTTAAGTGTGGTGGGGAATTATAATTTATTAAAGGCACTGTTTAAATGGACATTTTCATTGCCAACTTCAAACACTTTAGTATGACCAATGGCTATGTAAGATGACATATAAAATCGTTTTTTTTAGTGCTGAATTACTTAAGCTAACATCTTAAATGCTCTGGAAATCATTAATGGGTGACCATCCTGTTTATTTGGAAAATGGGAATAAAAATGGTCCTGCTAGTGATCACCAGCTTCTTGCAGTTTTCAGACAAACCTGCATATGAGTGACCACACACCAATCGAAAATTGGTCATAATCAACATTATAGGATATGTTTTTAAAGCAGTTTCTCTCAGAATGTTCCACAGCATTTTACAATCAAATAAGTACTTCCTAAAGGGACTCACTGGTGTGACATATGAAACACAGTAGACAATGTAAGCACAGCAAGTTCCCACAATGTAATAATAAATAATCAGAGTGTTCTCCATGATACCCAGAGATGATGCCTGAGCAGCTGAATTACTCCAGCACCTTGTGGCCTTATCACAAAGTTTGTTATATTAGTTACTTTGACAAGTTAATATGATCCAGAACACCAGGAAAATGTCCCTGCTTTTATTTAGAAAGTACCATGAGACCTCCTACAGGGCAGATAAAAGGTCTCCACTGTGCCCCATAGTTCTGCTCTCACCTTCCCCCCAGAAGATAGAACAGGGAAAGAACTCCTCTGTGTCTTTAACGGTTACCCCACCAGCCTCTGCATCTAACACATCATACTTAGACATTTCTGCTACCTTCAACTCTATCTCACCACCAGTCAGATCATTGCCCTTCCCTTTCACTTTCCACCGACACCTCTCTCTTTGCAACTACTTGGTTTTCTCATCCCTCCCACCTCCCGAGTGAGTTAGATTTAGCTCTTAGGGCTAAGGGAATCAATGGATATCGGGGGAAAAGCCGAAACGGGGTACTTATTTTGGATGATCAGTCATGATCATATTGAATGACGGTGCTGGTTCGAAGGGCCAAATGGCCTACTCCTATTTTCTGTTTCTACCCCTCCTCCTCTTCCCCGGGCTCATTACCTTGCAATCACAGCACATACTACAGCTGTCCCTATATCTCCTCACTCACCTCCATTCAGGGACACCAACAACCCCTCCAGGTGAGACAGAGGTCTACTTACACCTCCTCCAACCTCATCTATTGTATTTGATGGTCTCAACTTGACCTGCTCTACATCAGAAAAACCAAGCACAGTGGTTGAGCTGCAGCCTCACAGCGTCAGAGACCCAGGTTAGATCTTGACCTCAGATGCTGTCTGCTTGGAGTTTGCACGTTCTCCCAGCGACCATGTGGGTTTCCTCCAGATGCTCTGGTTTCCTCCCACATCCCAAACATATGCGAAGTTGAAGGTTAATGGTTTCTATAAAATTACCCCTAGTGAGTGAATGAGAAAGTGGGATAACATAAAACTAGCCAGAGCTAGCCTCGGCATGCTAAGTGGGCTGAAGGGCCTGTTTTCATGATGTGTCTCTAAACTAAGTTTAGCAAGCGTAGACTAGGCGACCATTTCACCAAAAACCTGTGCCTGCCTTCTGAAGCATCCATTTGCGTGCCATTTTAATTCCCATTCCCATACCAACCTTTCTGTTGTCGGCCTGCTCCAATGACAGAGTGAGGCCACATGCAATACAATACAATACAATACAATTTATTTGTTGTCATTTGAACCTCATTGAGGTTCAAACGAAATTTAGTTTCTGCAGTCATACAAACAAGAAGAAGAACCAAGACACAACACAATTTACACAAACATCCATCACAGCGAAGCTCCTCCTCACTGTGATGGAAGGCAAAGTCTTATCTCTCCCCTGCACTCCCCATTCTCCTCCCGATGTATAAGTCAAAGCCTAACGGTAAGGACAGTGCCTCATATTCTGCTTGGGTACCCTACCACTCAGTGGCATAAAAAATCGAATTCTCCAATTTTAGGCAACACCTGGCCCCGCCGCGCAGTTCCTTTCCCCTCCTCCATCCATTAATCTCCACTCCTCCTTATTTTCCTTTCCACTCTCTGCCATTCCCTTCCACTCACTATCCCTCAGGCTACACGTTTCACTACCCATCTTTCTTCCTTATCAGATTCCACACGAGCACCCTCTGCTGTTCTCAACTTCATCTCCAGCCTTGGTTACTGTCTCCATCCATCTCTCCCCCACCTGACTCATCTGCCAAACACCCGTCCACACCTGAATACACCTATCACTTGCCCCTTCACTTCTCCTCCCAGCTTCCTTCCCTCCACTAACTCAGTCTGATGAAGTATCCGTGCCAGGAATACTGTCTGCCATTTCCATCCACAAATGCTGCCTGACTTGTAGTCCTCCTGTAATCTGTTCTATTTCTCAAATTTCCAGCCTCCATAGTCTTCTGTATTTAGCCTTAACAGTGATGCCTAAACTCCATAAATGATGTAAAGTCAATGGGGGCCGGGTTTAATATTTTAACTGACAGATCACATCACCAACAAAGGAACATTCACCTTAGTGCTGTGTTCAACAGAACATGAAGCCATAACTAACTCTCTGTTTCAGAAGCACACCAACAAAGCCACTGATGAAACTCACATATGCAGTGGAGTGTCCTTTATGCTCAAAGGGACTCTGTTTGCACATCTTAATGCCATTAATCAATTTGTGAACCACCCATTGGTAGCAAGCCTACAGAGGTCCACCTAGTTGTTCTTTGGCACCATCAGCTACAGCTCATCAGTGAGACAGGCAAAAATATATTTTTTGTATGTGACATGTGAGAGCAGATCAAGGGAATGCATTGAGTACTCATATTGTATGCCACATCCTACCAACCCCAACCCACCACAGCATCCCACTCCCCTTTCTTTTTTGCAACTTCTTTCTTTCTAGGTTCTACTGTGGAAGGATTGGACCATGTCCTCTTGTAATAAGCTCTTCTAGGCTTCCCCCAGTCTAGTTCAGCCAATAAAACATTGATTCAAGCAGTGGAACAACTAATCTTTATTTTTGGATTGAACAACAAATTCCCCTATACGATACCAAAACTACCGCGGGTTTGATCCTTGTATCTGCCTGGCCAAGCTCTTCAGCCTCATGCAAGCAGAAACACTCCAAAAGGGCACGCATTCCCAAGCGCTCCTCCAGAAGATCGACAAAGGACCTCGTGGGGACTGCCTCTTATGGGTCCCCGAACCTTGAGGGGCCGAACTACAGAAAGGTGGTCTATTTACAATCTAATCAAACATATTAATTACAACAATACATTATTGACAGTTACACAGACCAATAACAGAATCTCCTTTACATTGTTGACGGAGAAGCTTCCAGAAGAAGCTAACTTAACTTGAATAATGCAACATTTACCCTGGAATCCAAACAAACCTGCCAGAGGCTCAACACTTTAACCAATCTAGAAACAGTAGGGTAACTGTCTAGCAATATTATTTACAATATTTACAAGGCTCTTGCAGTGACCCAATCAACCTTATGCATTTAAAGTTTGTTTGCAGAGTTCATATACATTTTATCAATTAGGGGGAAATGATGAGAACACCGGAATCCCTCACCATCCTGCATATCATTCTAAGGCTCAGACTAATCGGCGCCGTCCAAAGCCGGTAATTTTCCACTGACAAAGGTTAAACAATTCTGACAAATGCAGGGATCCTCCATTTTGTGGTGTGTTTAATTTGGTCAATATTAACACTCTTTCTCCCCCATCTATCCACCTTACATTCTTGATTGTAGTAAGGAGATTGGCAACTCACTAAGCTCTCATCAACTTGGCAACCCTCACCTTCTATTATCAGACAGATAATGGGTGAATGCCCTCTTGCTCACGAACCTCACAAACCTCACTAATCCACCAATGCCAACAGGACATGTCACCCAAGTTGTTCCCTTGCATTGTGCTTTGCACGAAATAGGCAATTCTTTTTTTAGCAGAATTAAGTCATTAATATTCTGGAAATGGCCTTATGTCAACAAGCAAGCAGTTTCTATTAGCTGGCAAATTATCTCTTTGAGGAGACAATACCAGGGGACATGTTATTTACATTTTTTTGCTAAAACATCAGCCGTCTCACAACTTTCATTGTCAGCAGAGAAATGCAGTCATTACTCATGCACAGTTAAACAGTGAACACAATGCTCAGCTGATTTTCTAAATGGTAATAACTTTAGAAAATGAAACCTGGCTGCTTCAAATAAAATTGATGTTATTCAATTAAGACTGCATTTATAAATGTGCATTGTTAAATTGTCAGTTCTAGTTAGAGGTAAATGAATTTGTTCAAATAATCTCAAGAACATAACAAATGGGAGTGTGAGTAGGCCATTCAACCCTTCATACCTATTCTACCACCAACAAGATCAAGGCTGATCCTCTACGTCAACATTTTCCTGCCCTATCTCCACATCCTATCATTCCCTTTAACTCCGCAAATCTATTGATCTCAGTTTAGAATGCAAACCAAGAACTTCACAACTCATAACTCTCTGCAGCAGAGAACCCCAAATATCCACCAGCCCCCTCATGAAAACAATTCTCAATTCACAAACGGAAGATTATTTTGAGATTATGACCCCCTATTTCTAGACCCTTCAACGGCAGAAAACAGGTATCTCTGCACTTACTCTGCTGAATACTATAAAGATGTTGCATGTGTCATGGAGCTCATCCCTCATTGTTCTCCTGCTGTCAAAAGAATCATTCTGTGAATCTTCAGTGCAATTCCTACATAGTAAGCATGTCATTTTTTAAAGTAAGGAGACCAAAATCGTTTACATTATTCCAAGCGTTGTTCCACAAAGACCTGATGTGACTGTAGTAAGACATCTTTACTCTTGTTCATGCTTCAACTTTCTCAATCATCGCTAGTAAAAAATATCCAAGATGGCGTCCAACCCAGGCGACTCAGAAATGGATTTGCAATCAAACGTTATACTCCACTCTACACTGACAGCAACATTTTTCACTTTAACTATGATCTTCTTATTCACTAAACGTTATTCACGCTATTCCCTTTATAATGTATCTGTACAGTGGATGGCTCGATTGTACTCATGTATTGTCTTTCCGCTGACTGGTTAGCATGCAGCAACAGCTTTTCACTGTACCTCGGTACATGTGACAATAAACTAAACTCATACTCAAACTCATAATTTAATTGGTTGGTTGGAAATGGTACTAGGTTTTACCCTATAGGGTGGTAATGTGAAAGATTTGAAGTCAGGTTATGGCCTCGGGTATCATCTGATATTTCAAGGTTTGCAAGAGTCACCAACATTGTTGAAATGGCCAATAAATCAACAGAAATGTAAGTGCACGGTCAGTTGTCAGATGCAGTTTAGTATGGAGTAATGTAACATCACACTCCATACTAGATCATTGGAGATAAAGAACAGGAAGAACGATAACAAGATTAATGGAATAGAAGGTAGACAAAAGTGCTGGAGAAACTCAGCGGGTGCGGCAGCATCTATGGAGCGAAGGAACTGGAATAGAACTAACCTAGACAGAGCTGGATATCCGGGAGATAGATCACTGAAGGTATAACAATGAGATAGATTGGGAGATTGAGAATACATCCTTAGATGGATGATCTTTTTAAAATATATATTCATTTTCAGAATCTGTGAACAGGGCCGGCCTTAAGCCGATTTGACCGATTGCTCCCAATTGGGCCCCGCGCTTAAGCGGGGCCCCGCACTAATGTTCCGTATTTCGTACGGAAATACGAATTCTCTTTGTTAAATAAAGATTTTTTTTAATTCGCCATCCGGATTTTTTTTAAACGAACGTGTATAACAACCGCTGCATGGCCATCATACACAAACGATTTGTTAACTAGTACTGTTAACACTTCTTAACATGAAGTACTTAACACCTTGTTATGCAATGTCATCAATCTGCATCCATCCGCATTCCTCAGTAAATGTTATTGTGTTTTGAACAAGTATTAATGACGCCGTGTTCCTTTGAATAAAATTCACGCGGCGTCATTAATACTTGTTTAAAACACAATTACATTTACTGAGGAATGTAGATCGATGACACGTTGAGAATTTCATTAAACTCATCATCATGAGTGAGGGCCCCGGACCGTGAGAAGGGGCTTCGTCCTGGTGTGCAGGTTAGTTGTTCACCTACCGACCCACGTTGTGTCTCTCTGTCTTTTGCTCTCTCCCGCTCCCCATCTCGTCTCTCTCTAGCTCTCTCACCCTGTCGCCTCAGCATTCCCGGAATCATTGACGTTTAGCGGTAGACAAATATGCTGGAGAAACCCAGCGGGTGAGGCAGCCGCCTTGACCGCTGAGTTCCTCCAGCACTCTGTGTTTTTTGTTTGGCTCTGAAGTTGAAGGTGGCTCAGCGGGATGGGCAGCTGCTCTGGGGAGAGGGTTGCGTTTCTGGTCGAGACCCTTCTTCAGACAATCACAAGTACTCTCACCGACGCGAGTTCAGTTCAGTCTGAAGAAGGGTCTTCTCTCCAGAGTCGCTGCGCTGCCTGTCCTGCTGAGTTACTCCAGCTTTATGTCTATCGTCAATTTCAGAGAATTACAATTTCTCACGGGGGGCTTATAACGTCTCTAAACCCCTCTGGGATCCTCTGAACACCTCTAAACCCCCTCTAGCCCCCCCCCCCTATTCCCCTCTAAACAATTCTAAACACACCTGAACCCATCTGAAGCCCTCTAAACATCTCTAAACCGTTTAAACCCCTCTAAACTAGGAGGCTGCAAGGTGACTTGGATAGGCTGGGTGAGTGGGCAAATGCATGGCAGATGCAGTATAATGTGGATAAATGTCAGGTTATCCACTTTGGTGACAAAAACAGGAAAGTAGACTATTATCTGAATTGTGGCCGATTAGGAAAAGGGGAGATGCAACGAGACCTGGGTGTCATGGTTCACCAGTCATTGAAAGTAGGCACGCAGGTGCAGCAGGCAGTGAAGAAAGCGAATGGTATGTTAGCATTCATAGCAAAAGGATTTGAGTATAGGAGCAGGGAGGTTCTACTGCAGTTGTACTTCAGTGAGACCACACCTGAAGTATTGGTACAGTTTTGGGCTCCTAATCGTGCCATAGAGGGAGTACAGAGAAGGTTCACCAGACTGATTCCTGGGATGTCAGGACTTTCATATGAAGAAAGACTGGATAGACTCGGCTTGTACTCGCTAGAATTTAGAAGATTGAGGGGGGATCTTATAGAAACTTACAAAATACTTAAGGGGTTGGACAGGCTAGATGCAGGAAGATTGTTCCCGATGTTGGGGAAGTCCAGGACAAGGTGTCACAGTTTAAGGATAAAGGGGAAATCCTTTAGGACCGAGATGAGAAAAACATTTTTCACACAGAGAGTGGTGAATCTGTGGAACTCTCTGCCACAGAAGGTAGTTGAGGCCAGTTCATTGGCTATATTTAAGAGGGAGTTGGATGTGGCCCTTGTGGCGAAAGGGATCAGGGGGTATGGAGAGAAGGCAGGTACAGGATACTGAGTTGGATGATCAGCCATGATCATATTGAATGGCTGTGCAAGCTCGAAGGGCCGAATGGCCTCTACTCCCGCACCTATTGTCTATGTTTCTATGACTGCGTCCAACTGCTGTCTGGTTCGTTGATCGGTTTGCTAGATATGAACTGTTTTGGGAGAGAAAAATGCTCATGGCAGACCAAACGTGTTAAACAGAAATTGGTCAGATATCGAGCTTTACACAGTGAGAAATCATGTGAAATAATCACTGAATTTAATTTTAAATGAATGTACCTGCATGTTATACTGTTTAGTTTGGAGATACAACCAGATAGTCTGGTTGATACAACCAGATTAGTTTGGAGATACAACCAGATAGTCCAGAGTTCGCACCGACCAGCGATTTTTGTTATAGATTTGACAATTTTATTTGGCGGCCAATCAAACGCTGTCTCTAAGGGGGTTGCATCCAATCACCAACCAGCTTGCCTTAAAATTCCCGTCCAATCAACAAATAGATCTCCTCCCGTCCAATCAGCCGCTGTCTCCAAGGACATTGTGTCCAATCACATAATTAGCAGCTATGGTAAAGGTTGGAAGCCAGCAGAGCTACTGACAGGCAAATGGGAGGGAGCAGGAGAGATTCACACAGTGTAGAATCCATAGCACCTAGTGTACCATTTCATAATATATACTAAATAACTGGGCTGACACACCTTGGCTGGGAATCTGGGGTTCACCAAAATTGTTCCCAATTGGGCCCCGCACCCCTTAAGGCCGGCCCTGTCTGTGAATCATCAGCAAGGCACTTGTTAAGGCACCTCTTCAAGTCTGCTGTACAGTGAAAGGTAGACGATCTATGACTTAACATCACTTTGCTGTCTTAATTTTATATCCTACTAGTCCAATTGCAGACCCGTTGGGTCTGTTCCCCCAGCGGGCGGCATCACACACACTAACCGCCCCCACACACACATAATATCAAACCCCCTTGATATTATATTAATATTATTAATTTGCTCCTTTTACCCCATAACCACCCTATCCACTGATGCATAGCCCCCAACTCGCAGGCGCGTCTAGAGAGGGGGGGTGGGGGGGAGGGGGGTAGAGAGTGAGGACAAAGAGAGAAAGGGGAGAGACAGAGATAGAGGCAGAGACAGAATGGCAAGAGATAGAGGGAGAGGGAGGATGGAGGGGAGGTGGAGAGGGAGGATGGGTGGGGGAGGGTGGGGAAGGGTGGGGAGGAGGGGAGCGAGAGATGGGAGGAGAGAGAGGGGGAAAGGGGGGCTGAGATGGGAGGAAGGGAAGGGGGGAGAGGGGGTGGCAAGGGAGGGGGAGAAGGAGGGAGGTGGAGGGAAGGGGGTAGGGGAGGGGGTGGAGGGAAGGGGGTATGGAGGGGTGGAGGGAAGGGGGTTTAGGGGAGGGAGGGTGGGGGACGGCAGAGTGTTGGGGGAGAGGAAGGGGGGAGAGAGAGAGGGAGGGGGAGAGAAAGAGGGAGGGGAGGGAGAGAGAGGGGAGGGAGAGAGAGGGGAGGGAGGGGGGAGGGAGAGGGAGGAGGGTAGAGAGAGAGATGGGGGAGAGAGAGAGAGAGGGGGGAGAGAGAGAGAGGGGGGGGAGGGAGAGGGGGGGGGAGGAGGGAGAGAGAGGGGGGGAGAGAGAGGGGGGGGGTAGAGGGAGCGGTGAGAGAGTGAGAGAGAGAAGGGGGAGGGAGAGAGAGCGGAGAGACAATAGACAATAGACAATAGGTGCAGGAGTAGACCATTTGGCCCTTTGAGCCAGCACCACTATTCAATGTGATCATGGCTGATCATCCCCAATCAGTACCCCGTTCCTGCCTTCTCCCCATATCCCAACTCCGCTATTTTTATGGGCTCTATCTAGCTCTCTCTTGAAAGCGCTCTGGAGGGGGAGGTGGAGGTGGAGGGGGAGGGGGAGGGGGAGGGGGAGGGGGAGGGGGAGGGGGAGGTGGAGGGGGAGGGGGAGGGGGAGGGGGAGGGGGAGGGGGAGGGGGAGGGGGAGGGGGAGAGGGCAGGGGTTGAGAGAGAGAGAGAGAGAGAGAGAGAGAGAGGAGGGGGGCGGGGCAGCAGCCCGAGCGAGGCACGGAGCAATCTGAGGACAGTGAAAAGCAGCGGGAGGACCAGCCGATCGTGGCTTCCGCAAAGGTAAGTGCACCCACCAGCGTGACAGAGCCGGGCCGGGCCGGGCCTGGAGGGGGAGACAGACGATCGGGTCTCCCCAGAGAGGAGGTCGTCCCCTGTGATGGGTAGAGAAGAGAGGGGAGAGAGCAAGGGAGGAGAGAGGAGGTGAGAAGAGGAGGGGGTGTGGGGGGGGGAGCCGGGCAAGTGAGTGCGCTGCGAAATGTGGAGACAGAAGCAGCTTCTGACTCTTTGGAAACCCATAGCTGGAATGAGTGAGCAGGGAATGGGAGTGGTGGGACTTCACGAGCTGCGCCGACAGTGAGGAGAACGTCGTTAAGCGTGTGAGCGATCTGCAGAACAAAGACCCTATAGCTGAGCGCAGCTCTATGATCTTTGCTGCAGAACATTCTCATTCTTTCTGCGCCTTTTGAAGAACGGGGGGTGGGGGGCGGGTGGAGTAACGTACCTCGTGGAAAACTGCGCATTCGCGTTGACAGCAGCTGCATTAATCCACAACGGCGGGTGGGGGGGGGGGGGGGGGGGAGGGCAGGAGGCAGGTGGGCCTTGATTGGTGGGCATGTGGGCATTGTGACGTCAGCAGCTGGCAAGCGGTGTTGAGGAAATACGTTTCAAAGGCAAAATCACACACACGCACATGCACACACGCACACACAGTATATAGATAAGATATGATATGATATGATAAATGATATGATATGATAATATGATATATGATATGATTAAGTCCTATAGTGTTCTTTGATTGGTTAAAATCTATCAATCGTGGTTTGAGATAAGTCACTGAGGCAGCATATAAACATAAGAACTGGAGATTACCCTTGTTTGGTGTACAAAACATTCCATGGCACAATGCTCATCCTGTTCTTCCAGAAAAAAAAAATCACTAAATTGAGCATTATAAGGAACTATATAATATTTAGCACAGACACATGATGAAGTGTGTTAGAGCTTTTTAAACCAATCCGCAGAACCGTGGCAGAAATTGCTGCCAGGTGTATGAAAGCAAACACAGGTGAAGGTGACCAACATTCATCTGTATACCTCGAAACCTCCACATGATCAACCACATGATCTACACATTTGCACAAGTGGTCCCAAGCTGCTAAGTGCTGACCAAAGGGCAGTAAAGCTAGCAATTATTTTTTCTATGTAAAAGCTGTGATTACTGAATTATTTAACATAATGCTGAATCTTAATGATGCTGTATATGAGGCATGATAGCACACACCACTTAATTGGCACCTCGTTCCTGAACTCTTGAGCAATGTGCAACTCAATATTTTTGTAAAAATGACCGAGGTCATAGGTTTCCCACAAGAGCTCAAATTTCAAACAGCAATGGAGAAAATGCACTGCATGATTAAGTGTGTGGTCTTATAGAACTGCATAGCATAGAAACGGGTCCTTCAAACATAATGCCAAATTAAACTAATCTCCCCTGCCAGCATGTGATCCAAATTCCTCCATCTCCACCTCATTCCCTGTGTTCATCTAAAAGACTATTAAATGCTCTCATCGTATCTGCCTCCTCACACCCACGGCAGCAAGTTCCATGCTCTCACCCACCATTCTCTGTGTAAAACACTTGCCCAGCACGTCTCCTTTAAATTTTGCCCCCCTCACCTTAAATGTCTGGCTTCTAGTCTTTCACATATGGATAGGATAGGTTTTGAGGGATATGGGCCAGTGGGGCATGTTGGCCGGTGTGGGCAAGTTGGGTCGAAGGGCTATGTATGGCTATTTCAACCTGGGGAATAAGGTTTTGCCTGGCTACTTTATCTGTGGCTCTCATAATTTTATATACGTTTATCAAGTTTCCCTCAGCCTCAAACACAACAATTTTATCCACCCTCCTCCTACAGCTAACACTATAGTAAACTAATAAATTGCCCCTAGTGTGTACGGAATGGATGAGAAAGTGGGATAACATAGAACTAGTGTGAACAGGTGATTAATGGTCAGATTGAACTCAGAGAGCCGGAGCCTGTTTCAATCCTGTATCTCTAAAATAACTAAAACTAAAATGAAATTAATTCTTATTTCAGGATTCTTCTCCCCAGTTTAGTCTACTCTTACAATACGTATCATGGCAGGGTTTGAGAGAGTGGCTTCTATTGTATAACAGGCTGAGGTGGCATGGTGAAATGTTCCTCAGTGCAAGACCTTAAGCAGGGGAATGAAAGTGGTAGGAATAGGTGAGAACCATGTGTAAAAAATGATTGCAGGAACATGTGGCACAACATTGATCCCATCCACTTGGAGCTGGAAGCGAGAGATGTGCAAGAGTTCATCACATCTGTCCCATGTTCAGTGTGAATTCCACAGAAACACCACATTGGCTTCAAATGGTCATTTGGGATATTAGCTTAAAATGAACCTCGCTTGGAGAGACTCAAGGCGAGTCTTTCCAAGGAATAAGCATGGGCTTCGCTGCACATTTGAGAGACTCCTGGAGCACAAGGGCTACCCAAGCTGAGCACTGATACAAGACCCACCAAAATAGCAGAAACCTGGTGGAATAAGCTTCTCCTAAAAGTGAGAGTACATTGCTACCTATCAGGAGTCCTGAAGGCAATGTAAAACGCCTTCATCATGATTATCACTATACTGCACAACTTAACTAGCCAAGAGAGCAGCCAGTACCAGAGCAATAGGCACATCAAAAAATATTCTCAGGATCAGCCCCCACTTGGGCATTTAGGGAGCAGATACTGAACCTATACTTACTGGAGTTTAGAAGGATTAAAGGGGACCTCATTGAAACTTACCGAATAGTGAAAGGCCTGGATAGAGTGGATGTGGACAAGAGGCCATAGCCTCAGAATAAAAGGATGCACTTCTAGGAAGGTGATGAGGATGAATTTCTTTAGTCAGAGGGTGGTGAATCTGTGGAATTCATTGCCACAGAAGACTGTGGAATGGTTAAGTCAATGGATATTTTTAAGGCAGAGTTTGACAGATTCTTGATTAGTACGGGTGTCAGGGGTTATGGGGAGAAGGCAAGAGAATGGTGTTGAGACGGAAAGATAGACGAGCCATGATCGAATGGCGGAGTAGACTTGACGGGCCAAATAGCCTAATTCTGCTCCTATCACTTATGAACAGCATGTCTGTCCATGAAGATCCAGTTATCAATGGGATCGCCTATGGGGCACACAAATTCTGTCATGGCTGCCTGCTTTTGTAGGAAACCAGCAACAATGCTGGAAAATCCCATTGGTCATAAAGCTTACAAATAACTTGTGACATTTTAATGGCAAAGTGACTGCATTGAGCATTTTATTCTAATTGTTTGTGAGCATTTTGGAGAATTACTGTATGTTCATTAGATTGAATCTTATGTTGTTAAAAGCATAACTAAGCTGTGTCTTGATTAGTGACATAAATAATTTGCCCATACATTAGTTAATGTTCAATATTAACAGCTCTCTTATGAGGATGACTATAAATGTCAAGCATACATTGCATAGTAATCAAGGTTTTAAACAGAAATCTCAAGATACTACAGAAACCACAGGCTTAACAATAGCATAGGGATCAACTCTTACAAACTGCTATTTTCATGCATCTTGAACAACTAAGAAGGGCCAGCAAGCTCTTATTAATAAGGTGCCTTGAGCTAATTCTCCGAAAATCTTGAAGGCAATATAATTAAATACACAGACAATACTTTCGCTCGAAGTCCCATAATGTGCACTTCGAGAGTGTGTTGCACTACCTCAGGATAATCCAGCTAATCAAACATTTCCAAAATCTAATTACTGTACTATTATGATGGAGCAATGTATGTCAATGTCCTGCAGTTTGTTGAGGGATACATAATATCAATTGATATTATTATTATTTTCTGTTGATAGCCTCTGCCACTAATCACATTAGATTTTCACTAAGGGCAGCAGAATACTTCTCCCAAGGTTCTCAAGAATCTAAATAATCACCTGTTTCTTGGAAATTACTTAGGTAAGCTCCTCTTTAATGATTGGCCATCTTTGTCACAGTAAGACCCAAGATCCACACTCAGGGAAGATTGGCAAGTGTAAAGGTATGAAGAAGAGTTTGCAAGTGCTGCAGCATTAAGCCACTAAAAAATGTTGCAAGTTTCACCCTTACACAAAGCATAAGGAAATGTTAAGTCATTTCTGCAAGGTAAAAAATGTTCATTAAAAATTGCATAAAGAACTCCCCATAGAACTGTTAAAATGGATGTTGTCAGATAGCATGCAGTGTATCACTTCTGTATTATTTATACTGAATTATTTACGCTTGACAGACTTGACAGACATGTAGGGGGCGCTCCTCTGTGTGCAGCCATGTCAGCAGCGCGTCAGTTTTTCCAGCTTTTTTTTATTTTTTAGTATGTTTTAAAGTATGTATTTAATGTTTCTTCGTGTGTTTTGTGTGGGGGGTGGTGTGGGGGGGTAAGGGGGAAACCGCTTCGGTCGCCTCCTCCATGGAGAGGCGACTTTTTCCAGGTCGCCTCCCCCGTGGCCTAACATCAAAGATCGACGCGGCCTTTCCCGGAGACGTGCCCGGGGCTTCAGCGGCGGGCGCTGCGTGGACTCTCGATGTGGAGCGGGTGAGCCCTCGCTGGAGGGGAGCGCTCCGTTTCGCTGGCCCGGGGCTGCCGGCAGCCTGAAGTCGCAGCCTGAAGCCGCGGTCTGCAGAGCTCCAGCTGGTGCGGCGTCTACAGCCCGGGATCCCTCGTGGGGGACCCGGGGGAAGAAGAAGCCATCACTGCCGGCCCGCGGCCGACTTCTACCGCGGGTGCGGCGTGGACTTACCATCACCCCTGGAGGGGAGCTTCGACCGCCGGCCCTGCAGTCTACGGTGCTTCTGGCCGCGGCGGGGACTTTAAATCTCGACCGCCGGCCTGCGGCCTACAACAATCTAACGCGGTCTCCGGTGAGGAAGAGCCGATCCTGGACTGACTGGACTCTGGTCCTGTACACGGGGGGGAAATGGAGGAGGACTGGCCAAATGTTTGTGCCTTCCACCACAGTGATGAATGCTGTGGTGGATGTTTGTGTTACAGTTTTATTGTGTGTTCTTTATTATTGTACTGCTGCTGACAACCCAAATTTCCACCAACCCTGGTTGTGTGGCAATAAATTATATCTATCTATCTATCTATCTTTTTAAATCATTTGCTGAAATTATGTTTAATTATTGCTCAAGGAGTTTCCAGCTCTCTAATATTAAGGGCCTCTTAACTGTTCATGCACCCAGTGTACATTCCTTTGTTTGGAACATGTGCAGACACAGCGGTTCAAATAAGTAAGATAGTGATTTGAGAAATCTACTCAAAAGATACTTCTGCTCATCGCACTCAGGGAGAAAATAGTGAGTTCTAGAAATTCTGGGATATCTGAAGCAATGTAATGTTTAGTTTAGAAATTAGGCATAGGAACAGGTCCTCCGGCCCACCAAGTCCGTGCCAACCATCGATCACTCGTTCACAGCAGTTCAGTGTTATTCCACTTTCATATCCACTCCCTACACATGGGGGGCAATTTACAAAGGCCAATTAACCTGCAAGGTTTGCATTGTAGAACCTGGGACTCAACTAAGGAATTAGCCTTTCAGAACGGAGAGGAAAATAATTTTCTTCATATAAAAGGTTGTGCATCTATGGCATTTTCAATTCAGGAATGTACAAGCTTGGTCACTGAGTATGTTTAAATGCATGTTTCTGAAGAAGGGCCCTGACCCAAAATGTCACAATTTCCTCCTTCTCTCCAGAGATGCTGCCTGTCCCACTGAGTTACTCTAGCATTTTGTGTCTACCTTCAAGGTAAATATGTCGTTGCACTTTCATTATTACCATACCAATGTGAAGCAACCAGATTATATTGCTGATAAGGAAATTGAAAAACCTGAAACTGTCCACCATCTGGTTTCCATGCTGTTTAACTTTTTGTGGGTCAGAGAAAACTCATAAGTGTGGTCCAGACAGAACTTTTTGTAACTGTAGCGTGATGTCCACCCTCATGTATTCCAGCCCGTTAGATATAAAGACCAACAGTTTGTGACCCCATTCTAACACTGTGCTTAATTTTAATTACTACTAGACTAAGTGGGACCCATTGGGACCCAGTCACATGGGAGGCCTGGTCCCCCAACACAACCCATTCCCCAATGCAATATTCCACCACTCACCCATTCCCCAAAGCAACACGTTCCCGCAACACAATATTCCACCAATCACCCATCGCCCCTAACAGCGCAGACGCGACTCATTTCCCCTCAACCCTCAGCACTCCCTCCCCCTCCTCTTCATGTGTGGGAGGGGAGGAGGGAAGTGGGGTGTGTGGCAGTGGGGGGTGTGGGGTGGGAGGGGAGGAGAGGGGGGTGTGTGCGGGCAGGGAGGTGTAGGAAGGAGATGGTGGTGTGGGGGGAGGAGGGGTGTGGGGGAGGGGGGTGTGTGAGGTGGGAGGGGAAGTGTGTATGTGGGCGGGAGGGGTGTGGGAGGGGAGGAGGAGGGATGTGGGAGTGGGGGGGATGTGTGGGGGAGGAGGTGTGTGTGGGCACGGGATGGGTGTGTGGATGGGGGGAGGGGTGTGTGGGCGGGGGGAGGGTTGTGTGGGCGGGGGGAGGGGTGTATGGGCGGGGGGAGTGGTGTGTGGGCGGGGGGAGGTGTGTGTGGGCGGGGGGGAAGTGTGTGTGGGCGGGGGGGAAGTGTGTGTGGGGGGGAGGGGAGGAGGGATGTGGGAGTGGGGGGGATGTGTGGGGAAGGAGGTGTGTGTGGACGGGGGGAGGTGTGTGTGGGCGGGGGGGGAGGGGTGTGTGGGCAAGGGGGAGAGGTATGTGTGGGTGGGGGTGCGTGGGCGGTAGGGTTGCGTGAGCAGTGGGGCGTGCGTGGGTGGGGGGGGTGTGTGTGAGCCGGGGGGATTGTGGTGGGAGGGTAGTGTGTGGGAGGGGGCTGTGTGTGGGAGGGGGGTGTGTGTGGGAGGGGTGTGTGTGTGGGCGCGGGGGGTGAGTGGGAGGGGTGTGTGTGTGGGCGCGGGGGAGGGGTTGTGTGCGCGGGGTGGTTGGGGGAGGGTGATGTGGGGAGAGGGTGATGTGGGGGGACGGGGGTGTGTGGGCAGGGGGGTGGGCGGGGGATGGTTGTAGGAGGAGGGGGGTGTGGGCAGGGGGGGTTGTGGGGGCTTGGGGGTGTGTGGGCGGGGGGGAGGGTGGGGGGAGAGAACTCGGAGAAGACGGGGGAAGAGCCATGAGGGAGAGGGGGGTATCACGGGGGACGGGGGCAGGAGCCAGCGAGGGGGACCAGAGAGGAAGGGGCTGGAGCTGGCGATACGAAGGGGACTCACAGCAGGCGCTGGTCGCTGGTCGTTCACCTCCGCCAGGATCAGAGTCTCTGCTTTATGTTTGGCTACATCTCCGACACCGCGCCGGGCTGGACCGCTTCCGAAAATTGTGTCCGGTTGGAGACCTCCGCCGGCCACCCGTAGCTCCAATAAAGACGCAATATGCAGGAAGGGGTGCACCGTCCCGGGGAGTGACAGGAGAAGAGACTAATCCGCGCGGCGCAGACTGGCAGGAGAGGAGATCGATCTGCGCAGCGTGGTTTTATAGATTTTTAAACCTCGCTAACCTTTACAATAAGCCACCGATCGGAACAAAACTCAGTACACTCGCAGCACAGGAGAACGGTGAGTGAGCTGGCGAAAAATTGTAGCGCTATCGTGTACCGTTTTTGCGCAAATAGAAAAACTGTGCAAACCGGAAGATAACAAGATCAGAGTTTCAGTTATGTATAGATAGATCTGAAGAGGCCCATTAAATTCAACATTTTGGACAGGATTAATTTCACACACTGATTACACACTTTTGTTATCTTATTACGATAGGCTGGTGCATATATGCCTTGGGGAAAGCAGACATATTAGAAACACAATTGCATGTCACTGGTGCTCAGTTAAAAACATTGTACATAAATATTCATTGTAAAATAACATATTAATTAAAATTGATGATTACAGGACAGGACTCTGATGCTACCAGTCAGGAAACATATAATCTCAAGGGACAATGGAGGGCATAGTGTGACAAAGAATCTGAAATATCAATGCTTAAAAATGCATTGTAATGCACAATCTGAAGTCATACATTAAAGGATAACAAATACAACATTATACCACAGCATTGGGCTTTTATGATCAGAGAATGTATTTTTCTTCAGAAGACTATAAAACATAAAGGTCCAATCCCCGTGATGCAATATCAATGTAGAGGATGCATAAGGCAGAGAATAACATAACAATCAGAAAAAATAAAATATTGATAACTGTGAGATACCCATTTGCACTTCCTCCTTAAAATTGAGGTTATGGTAACATAATGGACAAGTAAATGAACAAGTATGCAGTGGTCTGGGATTTTGATCACTATACACTTGAATCTCATGACAGCAGTTGGGGGATTTAAATTCACATAATTAAATAAATCAGTAATGACGATCATGAAAATCAAGATTTTTGTACAAATCCACTCGGTTTGCTAATCTCTTTCAGGGAAGTAGTCCAGTGCCCTGATCTACTCAGGTCTATAATTCACAGAAATTGGGTTTTTCTCTGAAATGGCTTAAGCCAGGTGTTGGCAACCCACGGCCCCCGGGCCTAATGCAGCCCGTAACCTGAAATCATCCGGCCCGCAGGCAGATTCCCCCCCCCCCCCCCCCGTAATCATCCAGCCTGCTGAGCGCCCGCCCCGAGCACGGCCGAGCGTCTGCCCCGAATGCGGCCGAGCTCTGGCTGTACCGCATCCTGCACAAAGCCGCCGGCATGACCGCGCACCTTCTGTGAACACGTTTAAGAAAGAGCTGCAGATGCTGGAAAAACCGAGGCTAAACAAAAATGCTGGAGAAACTCAGCGGGTGAGACATGCAAGGATTGCATGAGGCTGCCTCACCCGCAGAGTTTCCTCAGCATTTGTGTCTACCTTCTGTGAACACGTGATTTGATACCTGCCATCCGGCTGGCCGGGGGCGAGAGCCATGTGTACACGTTATAAATGTAGCCCGCCATCTGCTCACAGACATGGGTCCCGGGCCCCTATGCAGAACAAGGTTGCCGACCCCTGCCTTAAGTCAACCAGTTCAGAGAAAATTAAGGATAGGCAGCAAATGCTGAGCTAGCCAGCATTGCCCACAATCTGCAAGTAAATAATAAAAGATAACATTTGAAAATACTGTTTTCAGCAGGTTAATGATCTTTCAAACAAGATGCAGGATGCAGTAAAAGGGAAAGGTGAGGAAAGAATGGAAAGGAATGTGTGAGATTGTCAAAAAGGCAGGAAAGAGACAAAGACAATGGCATAAATGATCATTATACATTCCAAAAGATTGGCAATTGTACTAAATAGAGGACATAATATAACTTAGAGAGAGGATGAATGCATCAATAGACAGGAAAACCTGTGACTTCAAGGATTCTTGGAGAAAGTAACAGAGCTCCTGCTTGACAATCCACTTGATTGACTGGCTGCTGAGAAGGAAGTCAGGAATGAACGCCATATAGTCCTGACTAAATCTGGAAGGGAGTGTGGGCCACATGCAAATACTGGCGAGTTAGCTTATAGAGGGCCGGGAAAAGAACTGCTGCCCCCTCCTAGCCCATAATAAGCAGGGCAGTAAATGTACCTTCCACACTGATGCTTGTTTTTCTCAACTCTTTTAGTTGTCCAGGATTGTCACTCTCTGCAAAACCTAACCCTAACACTAATCCACAAGTTTTTATTTACCTTCCAATGTCATTCTATCCTGAGGTTAAAATACATGCTATAACATGTCAGTTCAATATTCCCTCAGGGGTTTTCACCCCAGATCCCCAAACTTACTAACCATATAAAATAAACTTGCCCTATCATAATTTGTATTATGATAGGGCAAGTTTAGATCCTCAGTATGAGCTTTCAGTTGCCAATCATTCTGTAGCTATTCCTCAAATGTTCTTTAGTTTCAACAGACTGTCTGGGTATCTCCTCAAGCTTGTTATTACCATCGTTGGTATTTCTAACAGGGAAATATTCCTTTGATCTGGTCGTTAAAAAAAAAGGATAACCCATGATGAAACCCGAGGACGAAATGTGTAGGAAGGAACTGCAGATGCTGGTTTAAACTGAAGATAGACACAAAATGCTGGCGTAACTCAGCGGGACAGGCAGCATCTCTGGAGAGAAGGAATGGGTAACCTTTCAGGTCGAGATCTTTCTTCAGATTTGGCACAGGAGAAAGGGAAATTGGAGGTATAGAAGGTGATGTAGAGAGATATAGAACAAATGAATGAAAGATATGCAAAAAAAGTAATGATGATAAAGGAAACAGGCCATGACAGGCCAAGAAGAATTTTAACCCGAAATTTCAGCCATTCCTTTTCTCCAGAGATGCTGCCTATCCCGCTGAATTAATCCAGCATTTTGTGTCTATCTCCGAATGAAACCTGAGTGAGGATATCACCAGCAACAGTGAGCCAACCATCCTGGCATATCAATGTGCACAACAGTCACTTCATCAGTGGCAGATGCAGTTGACTGCTGTCAGTTTTTGGAAATGGCCACCATTTGCCAACGTAATCACCCAGTGCAACACACCAGCCCACGCATCTGCTGCCTGAAGAGTCCGGAGAAGAAAGTTTTTTTTACATTGCAAATTGGGTTGGCATTTATACAGTTTTATTTTAGTAAAACCCCACAGGAATTCATAGAGAAGTTATACAGAGGAGTCACAGCCTCAAAGTTAACCACAGTCCATCAAGCAAGACTTACTTTGTTGATATTGGTGGTTTGGCATGCATTGTATACAAGTATGCCTATAAGAATAGAGTCCCCCATGTGGTAAGAGTTTTGATACAATACTGTGCTTATACAATGTCTTTTGTTGAGAACTACAGCTTTCAACAGAGGATATTCTATTGATAGCTCCATCTCGTATTTGCCTTTTCAACCTGCAACACAAGCAGCCTGCAGGCACTCTGCTGCCAATGAGCTTGGGGTGTTGAACAGCAGACAAAACTACAGATACTGTAAATCTTAAAAAGCAAAGTTGTAGAAACAGAAGGCAATATCTGCAAAAGAGAACCAAAGTTAAAGTTTCTGGTCAGAATTGTGAATTTACAAAAATATTTGCAGGGCGTGTTGGAAAAGAATAGATTAGAGGGAATCTTGTAGATCCCTTAGATGGTAGAGAGATCAGTACCCATGATGGACCGGGCAGTGTTCACTTTTGTTTTCCTTTTGTTTCCTTTTGTTTCCCCACTCTTTTTCCTGTGCCCCACCTGGACGCACCCACTTCTCTCCTCCCTTTCCACTTGCATTTCTTGCTCTAACTTCACTATTCACAACTCTTTAATTGTTTGTCTCACACCTTCTGTCTTTTCATCTCGGGTCTTTGTCTGACCAACTGCCTCTCAAATCCCCCCTCGCCCTCAATGGTCAGATGGACTTGAGAGGTACCAAGAGGTATCCATTTTGTAAAATTTGGTAGAACATTTTACAGGCTGAAGCGCCAGAGAAAGAATTATGGGAAATGGCTATTAAAACAACATCATAGGAAGGAAATACAGCAAACATAAGCTGCTCGCTCCGTGAGAGTAGGAACAATGATCAAGTTACGGGGATCTGGTTATATAATTTGCTGTATTTAAAATCCGCAGATGACATGGCGAGATTTATTCATGTCTATGGAATACTACTTGTAATTCAACCACGTTCCACCAGTCAAACAGAAGCATGGAGATACGGCCCACTTATTAGATTATGGAGCTAGAACAATGATGAAACTGCATGGGAGAAAACAAGAATATGTATCTCTACAAGTGCTTGCAAAGAAAATAGAGAAATATTCCAAGATTATACGTTTAGATTCATAAACAGCAAACTAAGAGCATTGTTCAAAATTCACGATTCACATGTTTGCCACTAAGCCCTTCATGAAGGGTCTGCGCATGCTGATATGCAGATCATATTTTTGGGTTTAACGTCTGCCATAAGTTGGTTACAGCGATGCAAGCATTGAAGCTCTGATTTGGACCCAGAACATTGATGCAATCAAGTCCATCAAAGCATCTACATCCTTAGAAGCTTGTGGAGGTTTGGTATGTTGACATATATTCTCTTGAACGTCTACAGGTATGTGGTAAAGAGCATATTGACTGGTCGCATCACAACCTGGTTCGGCAAATTAAACGTTCAGGAACAAAGTAGATTACTAAAAGTGGTGAACACTGCCCGGTCCATCATGGGTACTGATCTCTCTACCGTCTAAGGGATCTACAAGAGGCATTGCCTCAAACAAGCAAATAGCATAATCAAAGACTCTCACTATCCTGAACACGCTTTTGTTTTACTCCCACCATCAAGAAGAAGGAAAAGGAGTGTGAAAACCCTGACCACGGAAAAGCTTCTGCTCAACAAACATCTCAAACACTACACAATATTAAATAAACTATGAAATATGTACAGTCTTTGGTTGCATGAAGGAGTATTGTTTTGTCAAATATAGTCACAAAAAGCTGGAGTAACTCAGCAAGACTGGCAGCATCCATCAATCAATCAATCAAGTTTTATTCGTCACTTGCACATAAGTGCAAGTGAAATGAATTTGCCAGCAGCGGTACAATAAAAAAGAACACACAATACACAATAATAAAATGTACACAAACATCCACCACAGCATTCATCACTGTGGTGGAAGGCACAACATTTTGCCAGTCCTCCTCCATTTTCCCACGTGGTCGGGACCTCAACCCTCCGCACAGGACCAGATTTAGATGAAGAGAGGCCCTAAGCTATTTCACTTGTGCGGCCCCCCCCCCCCCCCCCTGCGTACAGTTTTGGTCTCCAAATCTGAGGAAGGACATTATAGCCATAGAGGGAGTGCAGAGAAGGTTCACCAGACTGATTCCTGGGATGTCAGGACTTTCATATGAAGAAAGACTGGATAGACTTGGCTTATACTCGCTAGAATTTAGGAGATTGAGAGGGGATCTTATAGAAACGTACAAAATTCTTATGGGGTTGGACAGGCTAGATGCAGGAAGATTGTTCCCGATGTTGGGGAAGTCCAGGACAAGGGGTCACAGCTTAAGGATAAGGGGGAAATCCTTTAGGACCGAGATGAGAAGAAACTTTTTCACACAGAGAGTGGTGAATCTCTGGAACTCTCTGCCACAGAGAGTAGTTGAGGCCAGTTCATTGGCTATATTTAAGAGGAGTTAGATGTGGCCCTTGTGGCTAAAAGGATCAGGGGGTATGGAGAGAAGGCAGGTACAGGATACTGAGTTGGACGATCAGCCATGATCATATTGAATGGCGGTGCAGGCTCGAAGGGCCGAATGGCCTACTCCTGCACCTATTTTCTATGTATCTATGTATCCCCCACCCCCACGACTAGAGGACCATGACCACCCGACAGTGACAGTGTGACACTTTTAGATCCTACTGTATGTTGTCATTAAACAGTTGGTTTTAAAATACATATTGGATTCACCGCAGAGCAGGCGATGCTTTACCTGGATCGCCGTTTGAAGCTCTGGAGTGTTGGGCCTGCTGCTTCAACATTATGGAGTTGTGGTTTGCGGAGCTCCCAGCCTCGGGCCGCGCTGATTTCAACACCGTGGAGCCCTAGGATCCCTTTGCTGAAGGCCGCCAGCGTGAATTTCCACCCAGCTCAGCCTGTGGACTTCGGGAGCTGCGGTCTCCGGTAGGAAGTGGCCAATTCGGAAGTCCAAGCCGCTGAGAATGTTCTCCCGTTCCGGCGTCGGATGGTGACCCTCCAAATTTAATTGTACCAATGGCCATGAGGTGGGGGGGGGTCCAAGAGGAGGGGGTCCGTTGGAGATGGGAAAAGGGATTATCAATGGGGGCGAGGACTCCTTCCCATGGAAGAACGGTGTGAGGCGGATGCGGAGGCGACGGAAGAAGAGCTCCAAATCGCGGCGGGCACAGAACTCATTGAGGTGAGGGCGGAGGGGGACAAAGGTGAGGCCAGGGCCGGCCTTAAGCCGATTGGACCGATTGCTCCCAATTGGGCCCCGCGAGTAAGGGGGCCCCGCGCGAGAGTAATCTACTCTCGGCTCGGGTAGATGTACCCAGGGTGGAGGGGGAGAGAGGGGCGGAGAGAGAGTAGAGGGGTGGAGGGGGAAGAATGGGGTAGATGGGGAGGGGGGTGTGAGGGGGAATGGAGAAGGGGGAGAGGGGGAGAGGGGGAGGTGGGTCGTTCCCTCACGGTCCCGGGGCAGCGCTCCCGCCCCTCCAGTTGCCGTGCTTCATGCACACAGCCCCAGCTCCCCGGGGAGACGCAGTAAACAATACACGGAGGGCTGGGCCGGGGGTTGGAGCAACATTTACAAACCTCGGCCTCAGCTCACACCCGTCCGCCCGGACCCCATCATCCGCTCCTGCCACCGGCCCTCTCCCTCCCTTCTCTCCTTCTCTTCTTCCCTCCCTCCCTTCTCTTCTTCCCTCCCTCCTTCCTCACTCTTTTCCCTTCTCTCATTCGCTCCATCCCTTCTTTCTCTCCTTCTCTCCCTCCTTTCTCTACTTCCCTCCCTCCCTTGTGTCATTCCTCCCTTCTCTCCCTCCCTCCCTCCCTCCCTCCCTCCCTCCCACACACACATCACGCACAGACAACTAACACACAGTTAGGATGGGGTAGAAGCCCAAAGGATAGGATGGGGCTGAAGCCCAAAATGTAATGCCTGGACTGGTTTATCACCAATGGTTGATGGTTTTCCAGGATCTATTTAATTAAATTACTTTTTTTTTTCATTTCACAGTCACTAAAACAAGTGATATTGTAACTATGTACTTTTCAGAGGTGATCTACACATTTTGTTTGTTACTTGTAGGCTTACATGTATGCAATTTTATATTAAAATGTAGCTTAGATCTGTTTGGTCCATTAAGTCGCATGCACTTTTTAAGAGCACATTTTGATTACTTTACATTCTACCATAGAGATATAAAGTCTATAATAGACTTTAATTATATTTCTATGAATCTACAGACCTTGCTTGGCTGGGAACCTGGGGCTCACCAAAATTATTCCCAATTGGGCCCCGCACCCCCTAAGGCCGGCCCTGGGTGAGGCCTCTGCTGAGGACAGACCGTTCGGTATCTGAGAGGGGGAGATCAGGGGGGATGGTGAACACACGGCAGGGATGGGGGTCGGGGCCGGAGGAAGGCAGGTGAGTGGACTGAGGTCAAGGCGATGTCTGGTGGAGGGGTAGTGGGTGGTCAGGGGGTATGGGGACTGTAGTGTGGGTGGGGAAGAGCTGGGGTCACATGGTTTGAGGGGAATGGAGAAGACCCAGTGGAACAGCCACTGAGATTACCAGGGTTAGCTGACTAGCACTAGGACTCAGCACAGTCAAACCCGGGGGAGTGGGAGTCTGCAGCGTGGAAGCTTCAGGCCCGGTGCTGAGTCCAGATTGCAGGTAAGGTGACGGCGACGGCTGCGGGCTGCTGGAGGTCGGTGGAGTGGCCAGGGTCAGTGGGCAAAGAGTAGGAGGTCCTGGTTGGCGGATGATCGGTGGGGCAGCGAGGTTCCACGGGTCCGGTGAGGCAGCGAGGTGAGTAGGCCCCCCTAGAGCTTAAGCTTGTCTAGCTTATACGTAAATCCGGCCCTGTCTCTGCAGTCGCTGCTGCGGGCATCCAGATGTACAGACAAGGTAAGTCCAAGTAAGTCCTGAATTGGTGCCTTCCCACGGGAGACCGCGGCTGGAGCATGTTTGGAGAGAAGGAATGGGTGACATTTCGAGTCAAGACCCTTCTTCACACTGAAAGTGACGGGAAAGGGAAACGAGAGATATAGACGATGATGCAGAGAATATATAGAACAATGAATTAAAGAAATGCAAAAAAGTAATGTGGTTTGCCTGTTTTGCTGCTGCAAGTAAAAATCCCACAGTTCTGTTGTTGGCACGTATCACAATTAAATACTCTTAACAAAGCAATTAGTAATATTTTCACCACTTAACTGGAGAAAGTGCAGATAAGATTTACAAGGATGTTGTCATGACTGGCAAATTTTAGTTTTGAGAAAAGAAAAGATTGGACAGGTTGGGCTATTTTTTATAGAACAGAGGAGGTTTGAAAGATTTAATTAAAAAGTGTAAAACTGTAGGTAATAATTTGGAATTATAGATTTCTCTTGGATGAATTAGATAATGGTTACAGTAGGGAAGAATTAAAATCCAGGTCCTCAGATTTAAAGTAATCAATGGAAGAACTAGGGGGAAACTGATCATTTGTTTTCACCCAGATGGTGGTGGGGATCTGTATTCATTGCTGTGAGATAGTAGAGGCAAAACCCTCATGTCAATTAAAAAGTACTTGGACTTGGATGTGTACATGAGGAGCGATGATCTTCATCTATGGATTAAGGGCTCGAAAATGGAACTGGATAGCTTTTTTTTCTCTTTGTAATAGATACAGTGACAATAAATTGTCTTTGGTAATATATTTTGTATGATTCTATCATGTTTATTTGGAGTATAAATTCAGAAAGAAGCTTAGTAAAGCTATCTGGAGGAAACTATTTCCTTGCACATTACATATGAATTAAGCCTTTTTTTGGAATAGCACCTTCAACCCCCACGACCACCATCTCATAGAAGGACAACAGCAGAAGCAGGTGTATGTGAAAAACACTTCCTGAAATCTCTGCCAACCCATATAATATCCTATCTTGTTCCAGAGTCAAAATCTTGGCTCACCATGAAACAGTACTGTGAAAGCACCGTCAAAACATGTACCAACGACTTGCCACCAGCTTCTAATTATCAATGACAATAAATTCATAAAATTGCTTCTATCGATACTTATGGTTTACACTCCAAATTTGGCCTCGGTTCAAAATTAACTTGGCTAAATGTATTGTGTATGAATATTGACTTTGGATTCCGATTACTTATTTCAGTTTGATGGCTGAAGCGGAAATGTGGTTTTGTGTGCAAAGTATAAAAGTGCAGGCTTGATTAAGGGATAGGCATCTCTTTATTTTCCAAAGTACATTTCATGGTTGGAATCTGTAAAAATAGGATATAAAATGTGCAAATTATTCACATCACAGCAGTCGCCGCAATCCAAAAGTACTTATTTAACAGTAACCACTTTGGGATGTCCCGAATAAAATTGTACTGTGGAAATGCAAGCAATTCCATTTTGAAATTCCAGTGCTTTGTATGTTTTATTGTTATATTATTCCCTAGAACTCTGCTTGTCTACAAAGTTTTATATTATATAAGATATTCAATGTTCTTAACAATCACATGTTTACGTTTAAAATAAGTAAGACTTACGTTATAAACTATGGTGCAAAGAGTTGAGTGCTGGAACGTGAGAGTTGGGACGACAACCCGGCGGGTTGGGGGGTGAGGGACTGGCGGAAGTGACTGGGGGAAGGTTGAATGCGGCGGGAGCAGCGGCGGGAGGCATGGCGACGGCGACGGCGAGGGCGGTGGGAGGCGGCCGGCGGCAGCTGCTGCAGTGGGTCCGCGGCCTGACGGGGAGAGCCGCGCAGCTCAGGTTTGTCGCAGCGGGGCGGAGCGGGGCGGGGAGCCGGCGGTGGGTGGAAGGTTCCGGGCCACGGAGGGGGAACAGGCCCGCACCCCGCTGCCTTCTGTCAAGGACGATCCGCCAGCTCCATCATCCCTCGCTCCTGTACTAACTAAGGCCACCTTCTCCCACTCACGGTGGGGACGTGAATATCGCTCGTAAAACCCATTCTGAAAGCCCACAGAAGCATTCATTAACCTGCTATAACCTGCGGGAAACCAGAAAAGCAAATGTTGTCCGTCTCAATCTATCCCTAATTATTCTTTCTACCTAAACAACTCCCTCTCGTGTGCCTGTTACACACATGTGAATAAAGGTTTATTTTTCTGCGACCAAAAATTGGTCGTCATGGTGAAAATCGGTACTTTTGAAGTCGTAGGCGCAGTGGTAGTGGGGTTAGGGTTAGGGTCTGAAATTCACACGGTACAAAGCCAAGGTGAAGCTTTAGAAGTCAGACCTCCTAAATTTTCAGCCTTTAGTTTGGTATTCATTTCGCTCGTAATAACCTTTGTTGGTGAAGCATATTGGGACATTTCCCATGTTAAAAGCGGAGTATTGAAATTTTAGGGAATTACTCTAGTTCATTCCAGCTCTGCTTGAGGATTTCTGCAACTCTACCCCTTCTGTAGATCTGTGCTTCCAGAGCCCCAGACTTTTGAAAGTCCTGGCTGAGGAAGCAAATTCTCTTCAAATATAGTGTTTCCAAAGCTGGCCAGTGTACTCTGCTTGCATTTGGCCTGTCCATTGTATTGATAACTATGTTGTGGCAGTTTACTAAAGGACTGTGCTGTACAGCTGGCGGAGGTATTCACGAGAATCTTTAATCTGTCTCTATCTCTGGCAACGGTCCCCAAGTGCCTGAAAACAGCTACCATAGTGCCGGTGCCGAAAAAGTCTAAAGTCACCAACCTGAAAGACTACCGCCCGGTTGCCCTAACCCCAATACCAATGAAGTGCTTCGAAAGGCTGGTCCTCTCCCACATCAAATCCACCATCCCTGCCTCACTGGACTCTCATCAATTTGCATACAGGGCAAATAGATCAACAGAGGATGCCATCTCTCTGGCTCTTCACACTGTCCTGACTCACCTGGATAGACAGGGCACGTACGTGGGGATGCTCTTCATTGACTATAGCTCTGCATTCAATACGGTCATCCCCACCAAGCTCACCACCAAACTCCACCAGCTAGGACTCAGCTCGCCGATATGCGATTGGATCCTGAACTTTCTGACGAAGCGACCGCAGGCAGTGAGACTGGGCCCGCACCTGTCCTCCACTATCACCCTGAGCACCGGCACACCACAGGGCTGTGTACTAAGCCCCATGCTCTACTCCCTCTACACTCACGACTGTGTTCCTGCATTCGACACCAACACCATCGTGAAATTTGCAGACGACACAACAGTGATTGGGCTGATCACCAAATGCAGAGCGGAGGTGCAGAACCTGGCGGACTGGTGCGCACGTAACAACTTGTCACTAAACACCTCCAAGACCAAGGAGCTGATTATTGACTTCAGGAGATCCCATAATGGAGAATACACCCCAATCTTCATCTATGGGGACAGTTTGGAGAGAGTGTCCAGCTTTAGGTTTCTGGGCACTCACATTTCAGAGGACCTCACATGGTCGACCAACACCGCTGCGCTGGTCAAGAAGGCACAGCAACGACTGTTCTTCCTGAGGACATTAAAAAAGACTGGTCTGCCCCAACAGCTGCTGACAACTTTCTACCGCTGCACCACAGAGAGCATATTAACGTATGGCATCTCTGTGTGTATCTCAGCTGCACGGAGGCAGAGAGAAGAGCTCTTCAGCGCGTCGTCCACAGAGTGCAGAGGATTATTGGGACATAGCTACCAGCCTTGGAGAGCATCTACCACACACGGTGCCTCAGGAAGGCCGTCAGCATCCATAAAGACTCCTCACACCCTTGTAATGGACTGTACGAACTACTTCCCTCTGGCAGACGTTACAAGGCCTTCTACGCCCGAACCTCCAGACTCAGGAACAGCTTAATTCCCAGAGCTATAGCGACTCTGAACCGGCCCTGCTGAGTGCCCCCCATCCCCCCTGGACTGTCTCCCTCGGATGATCACGTCGCACAGACACATCTGCACTTTAGTCTGTGAACTGTTTTGGCTGTTTTACTGGTTTTTTTACAATCCATGTTCTCGGGACATCTAAACCAAATGTTATTATTTATTTATGCTATGACATCGGTTGGAAGCTGCATACCAAATCTCGTTGCGCTTATGTGCAATGACAATAAAATATATTATTATTATTATTATTGTGAAGAAAATCTCCAACATAAATTTCATCATCAGAATATGGCCAAATATGGTACAGGTCCACCGCCTATTTTTCGGCAACTGGTCCAGCCCCTTCTTTTACCCGGACAAATCCCCCCTGGATGTCCTCCCATCGTGGCTGGGCGATGTGGAATTGTAGCGCGGCCGGAGCCAGCAGATCTGTTCCCATAACCGACTTCCGTGGCCAAAATTTTGGGCCGGTATCTCGGCCCCCAACGACCGTGACCTTTGTTGGTCCGGCAAAACAGATAATCCAGAAAGGTGGCGAACCTACGATAGTTTATTATTATAATGTGTACTGAGAAAGAGTGGAAAAACTTTGTTTTGTGTGCAATCCAAGCAAAAAAAAAACCTGTAACTAGAGCCAGTGGAGCTAGTATGCAATTGATCTCTCGTGTCATCTGATGTCAAGGCTCTGGTGGCATTTTGAAAAAAACATGTGTTTATTGCATTTGTTAATAGCTTGATTACAGCTTCACAATAGAGGCGCATAAAGAGAACTATAGAAAAGTCCCATGTATTGCTGATATTTCTGTAGAAAGCATTTTTAGAATGTTTTCATTGCTGTGTGGAAAGGATCTGTAGATGCTAGTTTATACTGAAGATTGACACAAAGTGCTGGAGTAACTTAGCAGGTCAGGCAGCGTCTCTGGAGAAAAGGATAGTGACGTTTTATGTCAGGGCCCTTCTTCAGACCTGAAGGATCCGACTCGAAATGTTACATGTCCTTTTTCTCCAGAGATGCTGCCTGACCCACTGAGTTACTCCAGCACTTTGTGTATATGTTTAGATTTAATTGTTAGTTTCATTTAAAGATACAGCATGAAAGCAGGCCCTTCAGCCCATCAAGTCCATGCCGACCATCATTCATACGGGTTCTGTGTTCTCCCACTATCTCATCTATTCTTATACACTTGGGGTCATTTACAGAGGCCAGTTATAAACCCACATGTTTTTAAGATGTTGGCGGAAACCTGCACAGTCACCGGGAGAAGGTGTAAACTCCACATAGACAGCAGCCAAGTCTCTGACGCTGTGAGGCAGTAGCTCTACCAGCTTTGCCACTGTGCCGCTTTGAATGAAATTGCCTTTTCATCTGTGCAAATAACATTCTGGTCCTGTCTTTTTGTCCTTCTAGAAATCCATTATTGCTATTTGTCAGAACCAATACAGAGAGCACCTGGTGGCACGAGCATCTTTCGGAAGAAAACATTCACCACTTACGAAGAATTGTTTCTGAAGAATACAAGTCGTTGACCGTAAACAAATCTTGCCCACTAAAAGATGAGCCATGGCCCAGGTTATCTTGGGAACCAGGTTGGTTGAAACTGAAATCCATTGAAATTTGTAGATGCACTGGAATAATTGAGCAAAGAAAATTGAAAATTATTTGATATGGGTTTGTCTTGCCTGAAACAGTTTGAAATAATCTGGGTTTTAATGAACATTGTCCTGTTTGATTATTTTGTAACCAGTTATCAGGAAACGATACTTTAAAGGAACAGTTAAGGGATACTTTTAGAAAAGGAGAACCTGGAGGACCCTTGAATGTTGAGGATAATAATAGGAATCAATCAATCAACCTTTATTGTCATCTTGCAAGCAACAGTTGTACAGTGCAAAATGAAAAGACGTTTCCCAGGGAATAGCGGAGCATCGCACATGAAATTTAAAACATTTCACACATAATACTAAAAACAATCCAGTCCCTGATGGAACTGTATAAATAGTTAAAAGCAGGTAAAACACAACATTAAAATACAATAAACCAATCATAAAATGTCCGGGGCAGCTGATTTGAGTGGCCAGTGCCAGTTATTAAAGTGGCCAGTGCCAGTTATTAAAGTGTCCGTGCCGTGAATGTTGATACCAGGTCTCATTTTCCATGATTAATATTACACAAATAAATCTTTAGACAGCACTGCACTTTGCTGCTCTAAACTTTATTGAATGAGGTGGAAGCTACATTATATCAATTTGTTACAATACTTTATTTTTACTTTCAAGGAATATAAAAAAATAAAATTGTGTATTTAGTAGAACAGACATGGAAATTGTGGCACGGTTCCTGCTTAACCGAATATTGTCGTCTTGTTTATTTTTTAAGGTACCCGCAGGGTTGGACTTGTTGCAGCAAAGCTTGGGATGATGCCTTTGTGGACCAAGGCAGGCGAAAAGCATGCAGTTACGTTACTTCAGGTAATATTCTGGCATGAAAGTACATGGTATTATTAATCACCTTTAATGTCACATTAATGTCACCTTTAATGTCACATTTAATGTCACATGTCCTTATGGGAGAGGAGAGAATGTACAAATAGGAATTGAGCAGTTAAAAATCATGATTGTTATAGAACTACACAGTTCACCAAGTAGTTTTGTGCTATTAATCATTAAAATCATACGAACCCTGATATACAATAAACTCTCGTTATAACTTGAAGAAGGGCTCGCTGGTGCATTTTGTGAGTCGTGGGGGGGATCGGAAGCAGAGACCCTAAATAGCCAGAGAGGCGTGCGAGCCGGGGATTCGCTATATCCAAAATCCATTATAAAAGGGACTGTTAAAGTGAAGGTTTGCTGTATACATGTTTACTACTTGGCTGTGTTCAAATCGTTTACAGAAGTAGAGTTTGCGACCTTTTCATAATCTTTTGGTGGTTATGCTGCAATCTCAGTTCATTCTTTTTTTATTATTAGCAATTTCAAAGTCAACACTTTTGGGTAGCGTGAGCAGGTGTTTTTCGCATGATCTGAACTCTGAACATATGGTATTGTTATAGTGTTTGTAAAAGAGTGTTTTGCAAGTGATAGCTGTGGCCTATCTGTAATGGTTTTGCCTGAGTCAGAAGATTGTGGGTTAAATTCTGTTTCAAGATTATATGCACATAATTATAGTCACACACTCCAGAGTAGTACTGAGGAAATGCTAGAAATATGACAATGCTGACTTATGGACGAGAGATCAAACTAAGACTTATTTTAGATGGATCTAGAAGACCCGCATGACATTTGAGGTGTGACCAATATTTATCCTGCAAGCAACATTAAAGCAAGAGGTTATTTGGTCAGTCACGGTACTGTTTTGGGGAGCTTGTTTTGCACAATTATAATTTATCCCTACATAATAATGGGATTTGTTAAGGATAGGTTGTGGCTGATTAAATTTTGTGAGAATGTAACAGGGTGACCTGAAACCACTGTTAAAATGAAAAACACTTTTTGACAAGGTCCCACATGGCAGACCAGTCAAAAAAATAAAGATCAGGGTGAATGGCAAATTGGATCTCAGCTTTAGGAAGCAAATACAGTTTCTTTTCTGCAATTGTGAGTTGTTGCATCAGGTTCCACAGGGCTCAACTGATTTTGCAGTTTATATCAATGATTTAGACAAAAATGTTGGGAGTATAACAAAGGTGTTGATGTAAGCAGCTGCAGATGCCGGTTTACCAAAAAAGAACGCAATGTTTTGGAGTATCTCAGTGGATCAGCGCATCACTGGAGAACATGGATAGGTGATGTTTTGGATCAGGACACTTCCTCAGATAGGTGTTGCAGACCATACAAAAAAAAATCACGTGGTTTACTGTGAAGAGGAATGCTTTAGAGGTTCAACAAGAATTCAGAGGAAATGAGACGACATAGAATGTTATGGAGGAACAGAGGAGTGTATGTTCACATATCTTCAATGATAGTACGTGATTGTTAAGGTGGATAATAATACATCTGGGATACATTCTTTCATCAGCTGTGGTACAGAACACAAGAGCAGACAGCTAAAGCTAGAACTGTATGCAGCACCGTTTAGGCCACAGTTCCACTATTATGTACATTTCTGGTCATTACATTTCAGATAAGGTGTGGTTGTACTGGGGAAGCTGTGGAAGAGGTTTGCAAGGATGCTGCTAGGACTTGCAAATGGCAGCTATTGAACTGGGTTGTTTTCAGTTGCAGCAGAGGAATTCGAGTCATACAGCATGGAAACAGACGCTTCGGTACAATTTGTCCATCCCAACCAGATGCCCCATCTATGCTAATAAAATTTGCCATCCCTCTAAACCATCCCACAGCTTCCTGGAAGTGCTGAGTAGTTTAGTTTATTGTCGTGTGTAATGAAGGACAGTGAAAAGTTTTTTGCTGCTTGCTAACCATTCAGCAGAAAGACTACATGATTATAATCGATCCATTTACAGTGCATAGATACATGCAGGTTTGCCACTGCTACACGGGTGGTTTTAAACTGAATAAGGGGGGTGGGGTTGTCGAATGGGATAGTGGAGGATGGAGTTAAAGGGAAAGGGTTTCTTAAATGTGTGAGCGTAGAGACAGAGGGGTGTAAAATGAGGGTAGAAGCAATAGGTAGCAAGGTGAAAAGTAAAAGTGGCAGGCAGACAAAACCAGGGCAAAAATCAAAAAGGGCCACTTTTCAACATAATTGTATAAGGGGTAAGAGTGTTGTAAAAACAAGCCTGAAGGCTTTGTGTCTCAATCCAAGGAGCATTCGTAATAAGGTGGATGAGTTGAATGTGCAGATAGCTATTAATGACTATGATATAGTTGGGATCACGGAGACATGGCTCCAGGGTGACCAAGGCTGGGAGCTGAACATCCAGGGATATTCAATATTCAGGAGGGATAGAGAGAAAGGAAAAGGAGGTGGGGTAGCGTTGCTGATTAGAGAGGAGATTAACGCAATGGAAAGGAAGGACATTAGTTTGGAGGATGTGGAATCGGTATGGGTAGAGCTGCGAAACACTAAGGGGCAGAAAACGCTGGTGGGTGTTGTGTACAGGCCACCTAACAGTAGTAGTGAAGTTGGAGATGGTATCAAACAGGAAATTAGAAATGCGTGCGACAAAGGCAAAACCGTTATAATGGGTGACTTCAATCTACATATAGATTGGGTGAATCAAATTGGCAGGGGTGCTGAGGAAGAGGATTTCTTGGAATGTATGCGGGATAGTTATCTAAATCAACATGTAGAGGAACCAACGAGAGAGCAGGCTATTTTAGACTGGGTATTGAGTAATGAGGAAGGGTTAGTTAGCAGTCTTGTTGTACGTGCCCCCTTGGGCAAGAGTGACCATAATATGGTTGAGTTCTTCATTAGGATGGAGAGTGACATTGTTAATTCAGAAACAATGGTTCTGAACTTAAAGAAAGGTAACTTTGAGGGTATGAGACGTGAATTGGCCAAGATTGACTGGCAATTAATTCTAAAAGGGTTGACGGTGGATATGCAATGGAAGACATTTAAAGACTGCATGGATGAACTACAAAAATTGTTCATCCCAGTTTGGCAAAAGAATAAATCAGGGAAGGTAGTACATCCGTGGATAACAAGGGAAATCAGGGATAGTATCAAAGCGAAGGATGATGCGTACAAATTAGCCAGAAAAAGCAGCATACCGGAGGACTGGGAGAAATTCAGAGACCAGCAGAGGAGGACAAAGGGCTTAATTAGGAAAGGAAAAATAGATTATGAAAGAAAACTGGCAGGGAACATAAAAACTGACTGCAAAAGTTTTTATAGATATGTGAAAAGAAAGAGATTAGTTAAAACAAATGTAGGTCCCTTGCAGTCAGAAACAGGTGAGTTGATCATGGGGAACAAGGATATGGCGGACCAATTGAATAACTACTTTGGTTCCGTCTTCACTAAGGAAGACATAAATAATCTGCCGGAAATAGCAGGGGACCGCGGGTCAAAGGAGTTGGAGGAATTGAGTGAAATCCAGGTTAGCCGGGAAGTGGTGTTGGGTAAATTGAATGGATTAAAGGCCGATAAATCCCCAGGGCCAGATAGGCTGCATCCCAAAGTACTTAAGGAAGTAGCTCCATAAATAGTGGATGCATTAGTAATAATCTTTCAAAACTCTTTAGATTCTGGAGTAGTTCCTGAGGATTGGCGGGTAGCAAACGTAACCCCACCTTTTAAAAAGGGAGGGAGAGAGAAAACGGGGAATTACAGACCAGTTAGTCTAACATCGGTAGTGGGGAAACTACTAGAGTCAGTTATTAAAGATGGGATAGCAGCACATTTGGAAAGTGGTGAAATCATTGGCCAAAGTCAGCATGGATTTAGAAAAGGTAAATCATGTCTGACGAATCTTATAGAATTTTTCGAGGATGTAACTAGTAGCGTGGATAGGGGAGAACCAGTGGATGTGGTGTATCTGGACTTCCAGAAGGCTTTCGACAAGGTCCCACATAAGAGATTAGTATACAAACTTAAAGCACACGGCATTGGGGGTTCAGTATTGATGTGGATAGAGAACTGGCTGGCAAACAGGAAGCAAAGAGTAGGAGTAAACGGGTCCTTTTCACAATGGCAGGCAGTGACTAGTGGGGTACCGCAAGGCTCAGTGCTGGGACCCCAGCTATTTACAATATATATTAATGATCTGGATGAGGGAATTGAAGGCAATATCTCCAAGTTTGCGGATGACACTAAGCTGGGGGGCAGTGTTAGCTGTGAGGAGGATGCTAGGAGGCTGCAAGGTGACTTGGATAGGCTGGGTGAGTGGGCAAATGTTTGGCAGATGCAGTATAATGTGGATAAATGTGAGGTTATCCATTTTGGTGGCAAAAACAGGAAAGCAGACTATTATCTAAATGGTGGCCGACTAGGAAAAGGGGAGATGCAGCGAGACCTGGGTGTCGTGGTACACCAGTCATTGAAAGTAGGCATGCAGGTGCAGCAGGCAGTGAAGAAAGCGAATGGTATGTTAGCTTTCATAGCAAAAGGATTTGAGTATAGGAGCAAGGAGGTTCTACTGCAGTTGTACAGGGTCTTGGTGAGACCACACCTGGAGTATTGCGTACAGTTTTGGTCTCCAAATCTGAGGAAGGACATTATTGCCCTAGAGGGAGTGCAGAGAAGGTTCACCAGACTGATTCCTGGGATGTCAGGACTGTCTTATGAAGAAAGACTGGATAGACTTGGTTTATACTCTCTAGAATTTAGGAGATTGAGAGGGGATCTTATAGAAACTTATAATATTCTTAAGGGGTTGGACAGGCTAGATGCAGGAAGATTGCTCCCGATGTTGGGGAAGTCCAGGACAAGGGGTCACAGCTTAAGGATAAGGGGGAAATCCTTTAAAACCGAGATGAGAAGAACTTTTTTCACACAGAGAGTGGTGAATCTCTGGAACTCTCTGCCACAGAGGGTAGTCGAGGCCAGTTCATTGGCTATATTTAAGAGGGAGTTAGATGTGGTCCTTGTGGCTAAGGGGATCAGAGGGTATGGAGAGAAGGCAGGTGCGGGATACTGAGTTGGATGATCAGCCATGATCATATTGAATGGCGGTGCAGGCTCGAAGGTCCGAATGGCCTACTCCTGCACCTAATTTCTATGTTTCTATGTTTCTATGATAAGGGAATAACGTTTAGTGCAAAGTAAAGCCAGCAAAGTCCGGTCAAGGATAGTCCGAGGGGCATCAGGTAGATAGTAGTTCAGCACTGCTCTCTGGTTGTGGTAGGATTACTCAGTTGCCTGATAACAGCTGTGAAGAGTAGATAGGGTGGTAAAGAATCCAATACACTTGATTATATTAGTCAGGAAAGTGAATATAAAAGTTGCGGAGTCGTGTTAGAATTGTATCAAGCTTTAGACTGAAATGGGGAAGGACTTTTTTTCTTTGCAATGTAGTTCACAAATAAGGGTCATAGATTTAAAATAATTGGTAGAGCTATTACATGGGAGATGTGGAACAATTTTCTCATTCATGATTGCCCAAGTCTATAATTAATTGCATGAAAAGGTGGCGAGTCACAATACTTGTTGAAGTCATACTTGGATATTACCTGCAAGGCAATACAGCGCTCGAAATTAACGGTTGCCCGGTTGCCAATGGCCACCTAGAATCCTGCTGGGCAACCTAAAAGCCATGTCATTTTGCCCGACTTGATACTGCAAATACTGGTTTATACCGATAGACACAAAAAACTGCTGTAAATCAGCGGGTCAGGCAGCATCTCTGGAGAAAAGGAATATGTGATGTTTCGTGTCGGCGGCAGCGATAGTGGCTCCACCTCCTCCTCCTCCCGCACCCCGCCCGCCCTCATGGCGGCTGCTGCGTGCCACTCCGCCAACGGCGATAACTGCTTTCAAAACAAACCCTCCCGCACGCCGAGGCCGGGAGGAGGGAGGAAGGGCTCGGCCCCACACCTTCCTGTTGGCTGGCGGAGGGGGGGAGGCGGTTGCGAGGAGATCCCAACTGCCTCCCCCTTTGGCGGAGGCACTTGGCTGGACAGGGACGGCAAAGGCAGCGGGGCAATGATGCCGGTGTTGTCCGAGGAGCGCTGACCTTCCTTCCTCCCCCTCTCTCTCTCTCTCTCTCTCTCTCTGGCACGCCCCCTCCACCTCCCTTATCCTGGGACCCTCCTCTCCATACCGCACTGATCCCCATTCCGCCTCTATTCAGTCCTCACTGACATCCCCTGTGCTCCCCTCCCCATCTATTCATCCTGCACTGATCTCCCTATCGATCTCGCATTGATTCTCCTGCCACCGCCCCCCCCCCCCCCATCCATCCTACACTGGTCCCCCAATTCATCCTCTACCGACCCCCCCTTCCCATCCATCCTGCACTGCTCCCCCCCCATTCATCCTGTACTGATATCCCCCATTCATCCTGCACTAATCTCCCGATCCATCCTGTACTGACCCCCCCCCCCATTTATCCTGCACTGACCCCCCGCCCCCTCCATCCTGTAGTGATCTCTCCATTCATCCTGTACTGATGCGGCCATTCATCCTGTACTGATTCCCCCATTCATCCTGTACTGATACACCCATCCACCCAGCACTGATCCCCCACCCCCATCCATCCTGCTCTGATCCCCCCCCCATCCATCTTGCACTGATCCCCCCCATTCATCCTGCACAGACCCCCCCGATCCACACTGTACTGAACCCCCCATTCATCCTGTACTGATCCCCCCCCCCATCCAACCCCCACTGACATCCCCCGCGCTCTCCCCTCACAATTTTACCTACTCCAACCAACACTCATTCCCCTGCCTCAATCCATCCATCCCGCACCGATTACCTTCTCAAACCCCCCCCCCCCCCTATCTTTCCATCACGCACTGATTCACCCACCCCACCTTGACCCTACTGCGCTGGAAATGTCTTCAGAGCGAACATTGACTATGTTTGATAACGGAATGCAATCAAATGTGTTTTAATTCCCAATGTTATTATTTGTTTTAATCCATAATGATAGATTAATTAAATTGTGAACACGTGAAACATTAAAACCGCAGTGTTCGATTGTCACTGCTACCGTTGACACGTTACTACAGAATTCATTTTAACGTCAAATCAATGCTCTTAATATGGAGTATCAGTACTGTAGTTATTTAATGAGCAACATTCACAACTATGCGTTGGATTTATCCAGGTTTTACTTCAACAGTCGGTCATATACATCACAAATTTGGTCAGGAGATATTTCAGTTGAAATTTTAACGTTAATTCTGGTGGGAATTATGGAAACAGCGTTTATCAATAATTTTTTTTAAATCTGGTGCGTACAAACTGGGTATCTTCATTGCTGTTCACAACACAAACATCTAATCTGAATGTCCAGTAATGTGGCGTTTAGACACCTTTAAATATATTGCCAAAAGAACATTTGCTGCAGTTATGTCCTTTGGCCATCTCTTGTCAGTTTGTGTAATGTTTAACCTGTCAGATGGATATGGTCGGTTTTATCAGCTTTTATCATAAAATGCCTTTAGAAATTCCCTTACAACCTGTATATTTTGTTGTGGATAAATTATGTGGGAAACGAGAGTGTTTATGTACCAATAGCAATAACGACCCATGCTATGGCCATGTCATGATAATTTTCGGTCCTTCACAGAAAACATGCTTGCATCAATCTGTAGTGTGCATGGTTAAGCATATATGTTACCATGGCCCAGGATTTATTGACACAGGTTGATCATACGCTGAATAAACCAACAATATTGTTATTTGGAAGTGGAAAGAAATAATAGGAATTGCATTAATTGCAACGTGTAAAAAGAGTTGAGATACTATATTATAATTTTGCTGCATGTCATTGGGGTATATATCATGACTTGATTGGTGAATATGTTTAGTTTGTGACTTTATTTGAAGCAGAAATAATATGTGAATGCTTCATTGAGCATAATTCTGACTGGTAACTACTCACTTCGTCCGAGCACATTATCGCACGCGTCATGCAAGCCGTCTTAAATGACCACCTAAACTGTCATTGGGCAACCTAAAATGCTGGCTAGGTTGCCCGGCTGGCAACAGAGAAAAAAAGTTAAGTGAGAGCCCTGCAATGGACCAAGTACTGCAAATGGGATGAGGCTGAATAGTTATTTTACAATGGACAAAGGCGCCTTGAGCAGAAAGGCCTTGTGTTACCAATTTTCTATGATTCTTTGATTATTCTTAAATTGTTTCACTGCTTTTGATGCCCTGAAAAGGATGAAAAAGACACTATTAAAATGTCACTCATAGTTGTTGTTGATAGGATCATGGAAATGTACAACTTGCAAGCCTATCGCTGCGAGTGATGATAATGGGCTTTGTTTAATTCATCATTTAAAATTAAATATAGTGCACCTTATTAATCAATGCCTTGCTTATGACTTTGACTGTTGAATTAATATCAATAAATAATTACTGTTTGTGCTTTTTTCTAGGTCCAAGATTGCCATGTTGTATCATATATATCTAAAGAGCAGTATGATGGGAAAAGGCCTGTGCTGGTAGTGGGTGGAAAGAATACATCTTTGTTTAACGTAAGGAAATGTTTGTGTTATTTAATTAATTAATTATTGAACTAATTCATATTTGTGTAGATTTGTCTTGAGTTCTACCCTTTGCATTTATTCAGATAGCTGTACATTCAAGCCCCACTCAAGACACTTGAGCACAAAAATAAGGCCCATGCAACAAGATGGGATTAATTAATGACCTCTTTATAATACAATTCAATATCACATTATGCTTGAGGAAGAAAATATTGGGTTTAAGACTAGTATTTTAAATTCAAGTAAGGATAATTGTGAGCACAAGCAAGCAAAGCTCGATAAAGTGAACTGATAAACAAGGTTAAATAATTGATCAATCACATTGTAATGCCAGCTATTTACAGAAATCTCTCCATGAACAGAGGAGATGGATTCCACGGAATAGATAAAAATTCCAAGTGAAGGACTCTTTATTTATGATTATGTAAAGAATTAACAATAGTATGAGTTGTAAAAATAAAGCATACATTTACTCAGACAAATGGCAAGTCAAAACATTGTTTTAAACAAGCAAAATGTGACAAAACAAATTAGGGAAAAAATTAGAATACGAAAAAAACTTAACCAGAGAAATGTTGAAACAAATAGAAATCATTTTCTTCAGATATCTATGAAAGACAATTTCACAAAGTGAGCATTGGTCCGATAGACAATCAGCCTAGGGAATGAAAAAACGAAAATAAGAAGATAACAAGTAAAAATGTATTTCATGTGTTCACTTGTCGAAGATACAAGTAACATCAAATAAATCATTTTGTTGCAAATCATGAATTGGAAGACAAGGACTAACCCTGGAAGAATATAGTTACCATGAAAATGACACTGAGCAAATTGGTAGTTAATGCATAGATTCTAGTTTTATTTTAAAAAATCCCTAGAATCGAGGGATTTCTTTATATTGGACAATAGCATATGTAACTACCTTATTCGAAAAAGGTGGGAGACACATTGCAAAAACTTCATGCCAGTTAGCTTAATATCTGTCAGTGAAAATGTTAGAAACTATTATTAAAGATGTTATAACAGGGCACTTTAAAAAAAACCCAACCTGGTTCTATGAAAATAAAATAATGCTTAACCAATTTATTGGATTTTTTTGATGAAGTTACAAATGCAATGATAAAGAGAAACCAGCAGATATATTTAATTTTCTGGAAGATATTTGATAGGGTGCCCCATAAGAGTTATTTGGGAAGATCAAAATAGTGCTATCGATGGGTTAAGTGGGTTGACAGAGATGTGGCAAATGAATTATAATATGGAAAAAGGTGAAAGTTTCCATTTTGGCTGGTAAAAACTTATGTAAATGCAAGTAGATCTGCTATAAATCAATAGTTGCATCCCTAAGAAATGTGTTTTAGAAAATGAGGACAGTTGTGTCAATAGGGTAAAGGGGCATAGAAAGTTTCAGGTTTGCAAAATCAAAGTAATTTTCTCCCATACGGTTTTCAAAAATAAAGGCATTTGCTATAGTTTATATTTGTTAAAAGCTAAAAAAATGACACAAATGTCAATTGAAATGATTGCTTGTCAATTTCAATGCCCACCCACAGTTAAAGTAGCCACTTATTCTTAAGTGAAAATGGTGTTTGATCACTGCAGGGAGGTTACCTGGTAATTTTTTTTCCCTTTTCCTGTTTAAATTCAAGACTGTTTTATTCTGCTTATCAATTTCCAAAGTGATTTTCTAGTTCCCATTGGTTTGACATTTTAATCAATTAAGGCGCATAATGAAAATAGTGTTCCCTAACTGGCCACTTGCATTGCATCCAATTCGTGTTCTGAAAATGAGCATAATAGAAGGAATTTCTATTTCTATGTGAGATTGTGAAGTTCTTGAGATATGAGAAATCTGGGTGTCTTAAGTATATGGTTCACAAAAGGCTATTATGCAGATAACAGCAAGTAATTAGGAAATCTAACAGCATGTTGCCATATAGCATTCGGGGAATTGAATACAAAATGGACACAATACTTCAATTTTGAAGGGCATCGGTGAGATTGCATCGGGAGTACTGATGGTATTATTTAGCAAGGTTATTATGCATTAGAAGCAGTTCAGAAAAGTCTTACTAGATGAATACTTGGAATAAGGCAGTGGGACAGGCAACATCTCTGGAGAGAAGGAATGGGTGATGTTTCGGGTTACTTCAGTTCTTTGTGCCTGTCTTCGGTTTAAACCAGCATCTGCAGTTCCTTCCTGCACAATACTTTGAATGAGTGGGTTATCTGGTAAGAAAAGCCAGATTCACTAGAAAATCCAGAGAAAAACATGTATGATCGATCATGGGGTCTTAACAAAGTTGATGTAGAGAAGACATTTTCTGGAAAGAACTTGGAACTAAGGGTTACTGCTTAAAATGAAGAGTTTTCCTATTTAAAACAGTAACAATTTTTCTCTGAGGGTTTGAGTCTTTGGATTTCTCTTCCACAAAGGGCAGTGCAAGCAAGTCTGAATGAACGCACAGATAGCTATATTTTTGTTGAGCATGGGGTGAAAGTTTACTGCTATCAAACAGGGATGGAGAACTGAGATTATAATTGGGGCAGCCATGATTTTATTATATGATGTAGCAGGGTAAAAGGGATGAGTGGCCTCCTTATTCTCAATGCTGCAGTATTTGGTGTGTTGTTTTTGTTTCTGCATAAAATTTAAAATTAAACCCATGTGACCTGTCTTTTTGTGTCTGATGTTAGTCTCACAAAAGTATCAAGATTTCACCTCTTAGTTGAGACTGAGTAAGTGGCTGAGAGGAAATTAAGTTGGTGGTAAAATAATAGTTTATGGTACACCTGGGGATGTTAGCCTTTGTTTTTTTAGCATTTTCAATGATGTAAATTGTATTAATTGCTTTAACTGTTTGGTATCTGTTAAGAAGTGGGAGGTCTTTACTAAATTGGAAGTGAAAGGTCTGTGATTAGAGTACATCTAGAAAACATGGAGAATGGTTATTAGGAAAAAAATGTCTCCAATGGATAGATATTTGGGAGTTTGATGAAATGGAAGCCATTTCATTGATTAAATTTGATCACTCTACCAAGCCAGGCAGAAGGTAGGATGGTGAATCTGTGGAATTCTTTGCCACAGAAGGCTGTGGAGGCCAAGTCAGTGGATCTATTTAAGGCAGAGATAGATACGTTCTTGATTAGTATGGGTGCCAGAGGTTATGGGGAGAAGGCAGGAGTATGGGGTTAGGAAGGAGAGATAGATCAGCCATGATTGAATGGCAGAGTAGACTTGGGCCAAATGGCCTAATTCTACTCCTATCTCTTATGATCTAGGCCTTGCAGGATTTTGCAGAGAAATCAAGTGTGGGTGTGGAGAGGAGATAAATGTGGTCAACAATCTTGCATAAAAACAAATCCCCAAGATAGCAAATGGTAGAATGAATTGCTAATTAAATGTAATATTGTCAAATGTCAGATTTTGTCAACAATAAGTTATTGGGCTGTTTAAGAAGGAACTGCAGATGCTGGAAAATCGAGGGTAGACAAAAATGCTGGAGAAACTCAGCGGGTGAGGCAGCATCTATAGAGCGAAGGAAATAGGCAACGTTTTGGGTCTGAAGAAGGGTCTCGAAACATTGCCTATTTCCTTCGCTCCATAGATGCTGCCTCACCCGCTGAGTTTCTCCAGCATTTTTGTCTACCTAAGTTATTTGGCTTCTCAGTATGCAGGATATATTAATCAGCGTAGCAAATGGTGCAATATTTGTATCTGTGATTTATTTAACAACAAATATCCTGTCAGAACTACAGAGTTTTCAGTGCACCACTTAATAGTATGTTCCAGAATTTTTCAGTTATTATTACCTGCTGTATATTACCATCTGAAATGGCCACAGTAGATATTTAAATTATAACATTTTTAGAATTGCTCATCTTAACTGGAGGAAATCTGTGATTTTCCTATTGAGTTTAAGCAATCAGCATCCAGGTGACCTGTGATTGATTGAAAATAGCTTCTTGATTGGCCACTTTAACCAAAATAGCATCAGCAATTTACCCTGAGTTAAGCATGGTGATTGGTACTCTTAAGTAAAATATTCCTCTTTGCCGTGATCTATTCATATTCAATAAATTTTATTTTTAAATTTGCTTTCACTCTAATCTTTGAGTGTGCAGAGGACACAGCAATTGCATAACATGTTTTCTCATATGTAGGGTGAGGGTTATTTTAACCTAACTACCATACTTTGAATAGTCTTTATTTTGAAACATTCTGTCTGCTTAAATATTACGTTTTGTTGGAAATGAAGAGTGAAGTGTGAAATATAGTTATTAGAAGAGATCAGCCTATAAGTGCAAATCTAATTTGGTTCCTCTGGTTAGTGACTGAATTAAAAATTAATCAGGGGAAATTATTTTCTACACTAAATTAAGCTATTAGAAATTGCTATTGGGGAGGTTTTAAAGTGCAACAGATTTCCCCTCTTGCAGATGTTACAGATAAAATAAAAGTTTATATTTCTATCTGAAAATGGGAGCTTTGCGTCGTATGAATTTCATATTAATTGTGCATTATGGTGCGTGTAGAGTTCTGCAGCTTCCCTCCACCTGAAGATTATATCCTCCCATTCCCGGAATGTTTTGCTGTGTGTGTAACATATAAGAGTCAGGAATTGAGCCGTTATCTCATCTCTTCCCAACTGACCATCATTGCTGACAAACCATAAAACCAGGGAATCTGGAATACATTTAAACCCACCAATCGAAGAATTAGAATAAAGAAATGTTTGTTTCTCAATACACATAAATTTCACTTAAGGTTAGTTACTTCATATCACAATACTTTGTGTTGAATAATATAGCCAAAAATATATTGGCTCATGAACTATCATCTAGGTGTGCAAGGTAGAAACTAGTGTATCATTGTCCCAAGGCCATCAGCTAAATATAGTCTGCGCACTGCTTCAGGCAATCACTTTGCACTACATTCTAATTACAACTGTATTCAACTGCATCTTGCAGTGCAGCCCCATTATTGAGTTTGCTGAATCTTCTCCAAGCACCTTTAGTATGTTTGTTGGTTAATTTATTTTTGTTTTATGCCCTTAACCAGTATTCAACAGCCATTGCTATCTGCTTTAAATTAAGTATGACAAGATTGGTGGTTGTTTACATACTCTAACCATGTTATTGTGATTATATTTTCCAACTTTCATAGCACTTGGCTAATTTTAAGCAGCAGGTCCAATTATTAAATAGTTTTCGTTTTCTGGAAACAATTACCATTTCGAAGAAGTGATCCATTCAAGACATTTTTCCATAATGGTTTAGAATTCCTTTGGTTTTGGATCATTAGCATTTTATTTTGCAATGTCTCTTTTTCACATAGTAATGAATTGTGGTGGGAAATTAGCGCCTTGGAAAAGGCAGTACTGCCTACCCCTAAGCACTCCTAGGGAGATGGTGGCAAGTTACTTTGAGGGATTGAGGTCCATTTGGTGGGAGTAGTTCCATTATGTTCTATCCTAGTTTAAAGATACAAAAAATATGTATTTTCAGCAAATTGATGATGCCCACATAAACGACAAAGAAAAATCCCAACAATTTTTGAGGTCTGATGAAGGGTCTCGACTCGAAACGTCACTCATTCCTTCTCTCCAGAGATGCTGCCTGTCCTGCTGAGTTAATCCAGCTTTTTGTGTCTACGGTTTAAACCAGCATCTGCAGTTCCTTCCTGAAGGTTCACCAGACTGATTCCTGGGATGTCAGGTCTTTCATATGAAGAAAGACTGGATAGACTCGGCTTGTACTTGCAAGAATTTAGAAGATTGAGGGGGGATCTTATAGAAACTTACAAAATTCTTAAGGGGTTGGACAGGCTAGATACAGAAAGATTGTTCCCGATGTTGGGGAAGTCCAGAACAAGGGGTCACAGTTTAAGGATAAATGGGAAATCTTTTAGGACTGAGATGAGAAAAACATTTTTTACACAGAGAGTGGTGAATCTCTGGAATTCTCTGCCACAGAATGTAGTTGTGGCCAGTTCATTGGCTATATTTAAGAGGGAGTTAGATGTGGCCCTTGTAGCTAAAGGGATCAGGGGGTATGGAGAGAAAGCAGGTACAGGATACTGAGTTGGATGATCAGCCATGATCATATTGAATGGCGGTGCAGGCTCGAAAGGCCGAATGGCCTACTCCTGCACCTATTTTCTATGTTTCTGTTTCCTGCAAATTATAGTAATGGGAAATGTTTTTCTGTCAATGGCCAAGAATTTTCTGAAATAGCACAATTAAGAATATGTATGTAGATGGTTTATGCATGCAACCTATAACGTAGCTACCTCAATACCACTAACCACGCCTTAGTTATCTCAGTATAATTGTGATATCTTCCCCTTGCTCCTCCCCTGGTTCCAGTACGCCTGAAGACTAGATGCAGTCAGTACTGGGACGTGCCTTACATGTGCTTTTATTAAATACTCAGTAAAGTTACAAGTGTGTCACACTTGACTTCTTTACAATGTATATAGATTTTTTTTTCATCAACTCAAAATGGAATTCATATTTACGACATGTGCAGCAATCCTTTAGAATGAATCGAAACATTGACAGCAATATTTGTTTTTGTAAGGATAATGTAAATCATCTGATAACATGTCATTTGTAATTCAAGGCATATTTTTCCTGCCACAAATTATCACTTTTTGTTCTAAGGTTTCCTGGCCGAGACTCCAAAGCTATCATTATTCATGAGGAATTATTTTAAGTATAAAAAATATTGCATATTAAGCAAAATATTGTAGGAACTGATAATCTGAACATTTTGTTATTTCTTAATGTTTGACATTTGATTATAGTATTTCTAAATTTTATATTTGAGAGTTGTTGCAAGTTTACCATTTTCATGGTTTGAACTGGAAACTAAATTAAAGGTAAACTCAATAGTAATTAAAATCCCACTCTGGAGACTTGAACACAGACCTAGGCTGGCACTCCAGTGTAGCTCCAATATTTTTAAGATAAGTCATTAGATCGAAGCTGTCTTTTTCAAAAGATTCACAGCACTAAACAATTGAGGGCAAAAAGTTCTGACAGTTCTGACTGCTTTGGTACATTACAGCAATGACTACACTTACCTATAGTGCTGGCTGTAAAGGACTTTTGTAAATATGGAAAGAGCTGTAAAATACAGTTTAGTTTAAAGATACAGCGCGGAAACAGGCCCTTCGGCCCACCGGGTCTGCGCGGACCAGAGATCCATGCACATTAACACTATCCTACACCCACTACGGACAATTTACACATTTATACAAAGCCAATTTACCTACATATCTGTACGTCTTTGGAGTGTGGGAGGAAACAGAAGGTCTCGGAGAAACCCAACGCAGGTCATGGGGAGAACGTGCAGACAGCACCCGTAGCCGGAATCAAACCTGGGTCTCCGGTGCTGCAGGTGCTGAAAGGCAGCAACTCTACCACTGCGCCATCGTGCCTGCCCTAAAGACAGGTTATCTTTATTTAATGCACTACCAAAATAAACGTGGTAAAAATTGTGCTAATTGGGACAAATTGTGGCAAAATTAATGTATGGAATGATTGTGCAGAATAATCTCTCATCACTCAAAAGCCTTGCATTGAATTGCAGTTATCCAGTGAGCCAGTTATGCTAGTTGTGTATAAATAGGCCATGCTATCTATGCAATCAATCATCACTGATTTATACATCTGTGTTTCTTTCTGTAGAAGTCAGAATCTTTCATGGAAAAGTACAGGCTAGCTGGCATACCCCCAAAACGGAAATTGACAACATTCAAAGTCTCCGACAATGCTATTATTAAACCAGGTAAGGTCTCATATGGAGCTCGTACATTGGTAATGAGATGGGCAAAGACTGATAAATATGTTTCTGATATATATGTGTGTCACTGGCATTCTTAATTCTCCTAAACATGCAAGGCTGTGTCTGTCAGTTAAGAATCAGCCACGTGCCGATGTTTGATGTGAATTTGCAAATTGGGTAACAGCAATATTTCCATTTGTGGACCAGATAAGTATTAAAAAGAAAATGGCCACCATGGCAGATGCCTTTTCTAATTTTCTGAATTTAAATTCCTCCAGCTGCCATAGTCAAATTCTAAATTATCACACAAGATCAATAGATCAGAGCTCTGGAGGGCAGTAGATCACTTAATGCTACATTTTTGCAGTCTTGTTTTATCCTTAGTGATCTAAATTTTAAATTTGGAATCATTCATAATGATATGTCGTTGCCATTAATATGATGTTAAATTGATTCTAGGTACTCCTCTATATGCTGCTCATTTTCGACCAGGCCAATATGTTGATGTCACAGCAAAAACGTAAGTTTATGAAAAGATGTATATATTACAATGCTGTCTCATCCTGTCCTCAATGGTGAGGTTTAATTTGAAGATGGATTATAACTTTCTTGTGTGAACATAGTGACTTCTGATTGTACCATGGATTTCATAGAGTAAACCATTCAAAGCCCTTTCATGGGAGCATATACTAAAATAAATAATTGCTGCTGTACTACTTAAGCACGTTTTAGGCTAGATGTCCAGGAGATTGGCCAATGTCCTATGAGTTTAAAAAAAATAAAGAGAGGATGGAGTCTAGGAAGATATTTTTGAAACTTGCAGGATTGGTAACTAAAGGCATAGCTACCAAAGGTGATTGAAATCGAATTTGGGAGAGAAAAACAGCAATCTTGGGGTTTCCGTTCTGGAGAAACTTACAGATGTGAATGATGCGACATGAAAAGATTGGAAAGTTAAAATGAATTTTAAAATGTAAGCATTTTCAACTAAGCACCACTAAGGTCACCAAGCAGAGGGGTGTAGGAAGGAACTGCAGGTGCCGGTTTACACAGAAGATAGACATAACACGCTGGAGTAACAGCGGGACAGGCAGCATCTCTGGATAGAAGGAATGGGTGACGTTTCGGGTCAAGACACTTCTTCAGACTGTGAGTCAGGGGAGAAGGAGACATGAGGAAGGGTAAGGTGTGAAAAGGAGACATGAGGAAGGGTAAGGTGTGAAAACGAGACATCAAAAGAGATGGAGATCAGGAAAAATGTAGAATAGATCATTGTTAGCTAGGAAAGGATGACAATAAAGCAAACAGATAAAATGTAATCTGGGACAGTCAGACTGGTCGGAGAACTGGGAAGGGGGAGAGAGGGGTGGCGAGAGGGGGAAAGCAAGGGTTGCTTGAAGTTAGAGAAGTCAATACCGCTGGGGTGTAAGCTGCCCAACATGAGGGGTGCTGGGTGAACAGAATTGTTGAATAGAGGCTAACTTGGCCTGGCTGACCAGTGATCACCCCATACACTAACTCTAACCTACACACACCAGGGAAAATTTACAAATTTACCAAGCCAATTAACCTACAAACCTGTACGTCTTTGGAGTGTGGGAAGAAACTGGAGCTCCCGAAAAAAAAACACGCAGTTCACGGGGAAAGCTTCCAAACTGCAAACAGACAGCACCTGTAGTCAGGATCGATCTGATTTCCGAAGCTAAGCAGGATAGGGCTTGTTTAATACGTGGATGGGGGACCACCTAGCAATACTGGGTGCTGTAAGCTTTATTGCTTTGATAAAAGTACATTAAATTATGAGGGGCATAGATGAGATAGACAGTGTGAACCTTTGGGGCAGCATAGTGGCACAGCGGTAGAGTTCCTGCCATACAGTGCCAGAGACCTGGGTTTGATCCTGACTACAGGTGCTGTCTGGATGGAGTTTGGAAGTTCTCCCTGTGACCTGCGTGGGTTTTCTTTGGGAGCTCCGTTTCTTCCCACACTCCAAAAAGGTACAGGGTTGTAGGATAATTGGTTTGGTAAAATTGTTAATTGTCCCTAGCGTGTGTAGGATGGTGTTAGTGTGCGGGTTGATCACTGGTCGGCGCAGTCTCGGTGGGCCAAAGGGCCTGTTTCCTTGCTTTATCTCTAAACTAATTGCAGTGGCACAGCGGAAGCCACTTAATCTATTGAGTCTGTACCTGACAGCTCTGTTCCTCCATTCTTTTTTTTAAATTGTTCACTCTTAAGTGTGTCCAAATTGCTTTCAAAGGCACTGATTCTATTTCTACCATTCTTACCAGCAATGATTTCTAGACATAACTACAATCTGAGTGACTAATGAATTTCCCTCGGAATTCCTATGTATCCTCCACAAAAAATTATAGAACACTCTGTGGTGAACCTTAGCATGTAAGGAATAGAGTTTTATATAGAACCATAGTACCGTATAGCACAGGAACAGGCCCTTCACCCCATGACTTTGCATTTATGGACTCTAGAAATTGGAAGCAGACCAGCAATATTTAGTTTGGGAGCTTGCATTTTAATAATGTAATGCTGGTCCTCAAAGGTTCAAAGGTCTGTTTATTGTCATGTGTACCAATTAAGGTACAGTGAAATTCAATTGCCATACAGCCATACTTAAAAAAAAAAAAGCAACAAGACACACAACTACATAAAAGTTAACATAAACATCCACCATAGCGGATTCCCCACATTCCTCTCTGTGATGGAAGGAAAAAAAGTATAATCTTCCCTCCGTCGGGGGAGTCGAACCATCCGTAGTCGGGGCGATCGCAGCTCCCGTGATCGGGGCGGTCGAAGCGCCTGCGGCCTGGAGCTCCCTTAGTCAGTCCCCAACCAGCTTGTACTCATTGGTGTTTAGTTCTGATGCAGTATGCAAGATTTAATAGTTGCATCATTGTAAAAAAAACTACATCCATAAATGCTGAAAATGATATCTTGCTATTGAAACATTTGCAGTGCAGAGAATATTTGAGAAAATTTCTGAACTTTCTCAAAGAGTGGTGAGGGCCCAAAATTTGCAGTAAAGCTATTATATTTTTTAACATTGCTTCCAACTACCTCAAACGCCCAAGCAATACCAGGCTCTCTGTGTGCTTTTGTTCACATATAAATAAAAGTCCAATACATTTTAATGTCATGGGAAATAACATGAATGTAATCTTAAATTTGTACTTCAATGACATGTGGAGAACAAGTTTAATAATTTCAATACTTCATAATTCTTTTTATAAACTTTTACTCTCTGTGCCTCTTCTTTAATGATAGTTTAATACACTAAAATAACGAATTGCTATTGCTGATAATTGATTCTCTTATTTTTGCATGTTTTTTGCACAGCATGCTTATGTGCACCACCCCTCAATCACATCAAGCTTGGTGCAGATGCATTAAAACAATAATCCAGATAAAGTGATTCAGCAGCTTGGATGAAGATTGTATTTCCTCAATTTAATAGGCACTACCTTTATTGTGTTGTGTAATGGATGGCTTTATGTTGTATAGCTGTACTTAGGTTTGATGGCGTGCAACTGATTGTGCTGTCCTTCTCATTTGGCAAAACTGAATCTCTTCTGTTGCATCACTGCAGAGGAATAATCGAAAAGAGGTCTTTGCAATGGTTGATTTGGATAGAGTGGATGCCGAGAGATAATTTGCAAGTTGAATCGGTTATAAGGAAGGCAAATGTATTGTTAGCTATTATTCTGAGACAACCAGAATATAAAATCAGGGATGTAATGCTGAGGCTTTATAAGGTGCTGATCAGACAATTTTTGGTATTGTGAGCAGCTTGGGCCCCACAGATGAGGAATGAATGCTGCCGCTGGTGAGGTTCCAGAGGAGGTTTACGAGAATGATCCCGGCAATGATTGCATTATCGTATGACGAGTGTTTGATGGCACTTGGCTTGTACTCACTGGAGTTTAGAAGGATGAGGGGAGACCTCACCGAATAGTGAAAGGCCTGGATAGAGCCTACAGGATGGAGCCTACAGGATGTAATCTATCCTGACAGACAGGAAGCAGCATGTGAGGCTGGAAAAGCACATCTCAGACCCGCAATCTCTCAGCATAGGAGCACCGCAAGGCTGCGTACTCTCTCCTCTCATCTACTCTCTCTACACCAACAACTGCACCTCCACAGACACCTCTGTCAAGCTTCTCAAGTTTGCGGACGACACGACCCTGATTGGACTGATCCAGGATGGGGAGGAATCTGCCTACAGCCAGGAAGTGTCACAGCTGGCGTCCTGGTGCCATCGCAACAACCTAGAGCTTAATGCTCTTAAGACAGTGGAATTGATTGTAGACTTTAGGAGAGCTCCCCCTCCCCTCACCCCACTCACCATCAACAACACCACAGTCACGTCTGTTGAGTCTTTTAAGTTCCTGGGAACCATCATCTCCAAGGACCTTAAGTGGGGGGCTACCATCGACTCCACAGTCAAAAAGGCACAACAGAGGATGTACTTCCTACGGCAGCTGAGGAAGCACAATCTGCCACAGGCAATGATGATCCAATTCTACATGGCCATCGTAGAGTCTGTTCTCACCTTCTCCATCATGGTCTGGTTTGGCACAGCCACCAAGCACAACACCTGGAGGCTGCAGCGAATCGGCCGATCAGCAGAGAAGGTTATTGGCTGCAACCTTCCCTCCATTGATGAACTACACTGCAAGGGCCAGGAAGCGAGCGGGCAAGTTTTGTAACATACCTACCTCTACAATCTAATTTAAACCTTCTGCAGTGTAGCTCTACAAAATCTGCCTGTCAAGATATTGGTTCTCCTCCAGTTATGAAATTGCTTTTTGTTATAATTTAATGAGCAAGAAAACTGGACTAGAAGACGTATTGTTTGTTATGAGCTGTGTCTTGAAATGCAATATCATTAACTGCTTTCAGGTCTTCCTTTATACAGAATTCATTATTTAAATGTTTCACATCTATATAAGATACAACATTTTGAGGACATTCATTTTAAATTAATGTAGTCTAACTTATCATCGGGGCAAATTAAACCCCAATTAAAGTATATTAATATCATTTGCAATGACAAAAAATATATAGCTATTATCTCCATTTGGGAAGTAAAGTTTGTCTTTTTATTATTGTCATTGGAAGCAACTTCAGAACTTTATCAGTGCTGTAGATGGCTGCTATTTGTATACCTTGGGTATGCAAGCAAAGAATTTCACTATGCCTTGTCACGTGTGACAATAAAATATTCCATTCCAGAATTGAAAATTTAGAGCTCCTCGTGTAGTTTGTGCTCAAGCCATTTTAGGCAGGCGATATTTTCTTTTTAAATATCTACTTAAAAACCCAACTAAAAAGTGTCACTGTACTCTTTGGCCCACACTCTCACTACTAAAACAAATGAATGGAAGTTTTACCAGTTTCAGCAGTTGTGAAGTTTTTCTAATTTTTGGGAGATATTATTTAGTATAGCTTAAGGAGTAACTATATCATAACTAGCTCTTCCACTCAACTGCTAACTGTCCAGTTGTTTATCTGTTTTAGAGATACAGATATAAACAAAGAAACAGGCCCCAAGTCCACACCAACCATTGGTCATCTGTACACCCATGTTACCCCATTTTCACATCACACACTAGGGGCAATTTACAGATACAAATTAACCTATAAACCTGCACATCTTTGGAATGTTGGAGGAAACCGGAGCACCCAGAGAAAACCCACACGGGCACAGAGAAACTTACAAACTCTGCACAAACAGCACCTGGAGTTAGGATCGAATCTGGGTTTCTGGTGCTGTGAGGCAGCTGCTCTACTACTGAACCACTGTGCCGCCAGTAAATTTGATAAAGTCTGTCTGTATGCTCCAAGACCATAGCAAGCAAATGTATCATTACTGTTCTTTTATGACCATTGCTCCGACTACCGGTAGTACAGCCTCCACCATTTTGAGTAAGATTAAAATGTTTTTCCAAGCCATGACTGAACCATATAGTGACTTCCAGATCTATATCGGTGAGACCAAGCGGAGGTTGGGCGATCGTTTCGCCGAACACCTCCGCTCGGTCCGCAATAACCAAGCTCAACACCTAAGCTCAGCACTTCAACTAGGTATGTTGCAAAGCGTACCTGAAGCGTCGCTGAAAATCTGTCCCAGCCCGTGTGCGCGATTTTGGCGCCGTTTAGAGGGGGGCGGGTTTAAAACGCGATTTTCCCTAGGCTGTTCAAATCGAGGATGTTCAGCCTAGTTAATTATTAACGAAAAATCGCTGGAAGATTCCGTCGCTTTAGTTATTATTAGTTTTAAGGGCTTTATCAAATTGTTATAATAGTTTAAAAATTAACCGCTAAACCCCCGACCGCCGGCAATCGGCCGGATCTCATACAGGGTACAACAGAAGGTAGGCTGTTTATTTTTACATTAAAAAAGGGCTTCTTAAGATCCCTTTATACAAAGTTTTATGTTGCGAGTAGCTAATTTTGGGCCCAATATATCCCGCAGTATTTTTCTGGGCATTTGAGGGCACAAATCTAGCGCAATGTGAACGTTCTAAACCAGCGCGTTCACAGGATCCCACTAGAAAGCTGATTTAAATGGACTTTAATTTACAGCAATTAAACACTAAATTCCTTCCATTTAGCCTATAAATTAATGTAAATGAGATTTAAAAATCATGTTTTATTGTGAATTATTTGTGAATATTATTTGGACACAGGCTATTTAAAAATGTTAATCATTTATTAAGAAATGGATAGATGTTTAGATCTAGTAATTGAAGTTTGAAATTAGCTACAATTGGGTAACTAACTAATTATATACTTTAATTTCAGGTCATCCAAGTAAGATTATTTTATATTAGTTTCAGAATGCTTCAAACTATGATAACTGAAAATTTCATTCAGTTCTCTTAATTTTTAAGAAAGTTATGGGCTTTTGACTGTCCACGATCACAACTTTTTTGTTATGTCCATAGAAAATCAATAGGGAACAAGATGCTAATTTCCGAGTATGAAAATGGCCATAACTTTTTAAATACTTGAGATATGAAAGTGAGTTGGGTGTCAAATTAAACTTATTTTTATGCTTTATCTGATGGGATAAATTGCAGACTTGATTTTTAAAATCTCAAAATTTTGTAACATTGCTACTTCAACTCCCCCTCCCACTCCGTCTCCGGCCTCTCTGTCCTGGGTCTCCTCCATGGCCACAGCGAGCAGCACCGGAAATTGGAGGAACAGCACCTCATATTCCGCTTGGGGAGTCTGCATCCTGGGGGCATGAACATCGAATTCTCCCAATTTTGTTAGTTCTTGCTATCTCCTCCCCTTCCTCAGTCCCCCTGCTGTCTCCTCCCATCCCCCAGCCTTCGGGCTCCTCCTCCTTTTTCCTTTCTTGTCCCCGCCCCCCCCCCCCCCCACCCCAGATCTGCCTGAAGAAGGGTATCGGCCTGAAACGTTGCCTATTTCCTTCGCTCCATAGATGCTGCTGCACCCGCTGAGTTTCTCCAGCTTTTTTGTGTACCAGTGACTTCTACAACTTTGGGTCATCTCAAAGATCTTTGCAGCAATGAAATATATCTGAAATACTGTCAAATCTAAAACAATTCCAGCCAAAGTCTTCTGATGACTCGAGCAGGTTAATACACTCAAAGTGTCAAAACAATTTCTGCTTATTAACTAATCAAAATATTGCCTTTGGGGACTATAAGGGTATCTCTGAAGATGAAATGATCTGACAAAGGAACAACATTCATTTATGTCTGATGTGGGGGAATTGAGACACTCCTTGCCTAACAAATGTTTAGCATGTCTTTTCAGGCAGTGCAGAAGTGCAACAATATTGACATCATGAGGCAACTACTTGTTGCCTGTTTTAAAATGTTATCTTCGTGCTACACTTAGCAGCATTAAATCTGAAGCCAAATGGTGGATCTTTATTGCACAGGTGCTGACCATACTGTAGAGGTACACTAGTAGAGGTGTTGCAAACAATACAGAGCAGATGTTGATTCAACTATGAGTGGATCCAGAAAAGTTATATTAGATGGTGGTGGAACAATATTGGATGCAAAGAGGGTGAAGTAAGTGCATAAAATTAACCCTATTCATTCTCAAGATTATAGTCATCGTGGGAACAGATTCAAGGAATGTAAATAAGAGAAATTTGTAAGGGTGTTGTAATGCATCAAATGAAGTCACAACTGAATTTTTTTTAAACTTGCATTTAGATAATATCTTTTCTGGCCCAGTGCTGTACAAATGCTCTTCTCAGTCAAAGAAGTGCTTATGTAATGTTGTCATTTTAATGATTAGCCATAGAATACCTCATGACCACCACCTCTGCTGAATGATTCTAAAAATAATTCCATCTCCTTTTTAATATTGAATTATTCAATGATATCTGTAGATTTATTTACCTTAGCATATACCCCAGAAAAAGTTCTGAAATTTGAATCCTACTGCTGACATACACTAAATATTCAATTTTCTCAATTAATTAATGTATTAAAAGGAAGAAATAGAGAGTGTGTAAAAGACTCCTGAGGATGCTGGGTGTATTAACATCAATAGCAATTGCTGTACTTAGTGATTCATTTAATGGGTATTTTATCCATTTATATTTTCTCCGAATTACCTTGCGTTAACCTACATGGAGTGGATCCTCTTATGTCAAAGATGTATTTTAGGAAATTAGGAAATTAAATGTACTACTGTAATTTTGTTAAATGTACTACAAGCACGCGTTGCTGCTGTGATTTTCTTTTATGTGCCCCCGAAATGGTGATTTTTATGACAAGCTCACATTAGTTGAGAAATTACTCATGTTTTCTGCTAAAATTCATTGACTGGTTCTATAGACACTAAATCGGAGGCTGCAATGTGTGCAGGAAGATACTGCCTTGCTATCCTCTGTTCTGTCACATCTGTAAAGAACTGGTTCACCTCACGGGTACAACCATTTCCATGGAAACGTTTGACTTTCAATGAAACAACAGTGAAATGGCTTTCAGTCAGCAAACCTTTATTAGTTTTTATTGTTGAAATAATAAGATTGCTCAAAATTCTTGAAACAGAAACAGGGTATCCGTTGAAAGCATGGTGACTCCATCACAATTTGTTCCCTTCAGCCCCCACATGTTTCTGTGCAAACTCATTTGCTTATTTACAAATGGAGCCATTATAATTCGTCAGCACCTTAACATTTAATTACTATTTTTGGTTTGAGAGTTGGAGCATCAGAAAATTTGATCAATGTTACTGAAAGAGGACATCATTAAAAGAGAGTTTTTATTCACAGTGCCCATTTTAAATGACTTTGAACATGTACATGCAACACTGGATTCAATTTAGATTGATGTTTAGTCAGTAATTTTTAATAAAATACTATATTCACAAGATTAACAGACTTGCATTCAAAAGCACGGGTTTAATTTTTGGAGTGCTGCAAATGGATGAATTTCAAATAAATTACATTCCTACTAAGCGACTTGCAGCAAACTAAAACTTTGTTATCGATTAAATGCTCATGGAGACACTCTTTTATTCCTTCACCCTTCTTTCTTTCTTTGCTCTTTGTTTAGAACAAAACAAGCTACAGCAGCTGTTTCTCCACTTAGAAACAAATGCCACTTCTATAACCTTCCAGTTGAGCTGACGTAGAGGATGAAGATTTTGATTATGATTATGCTATTACACATAACAGCTGCATCTCCTTTAAATTTGCTGTAGCAACCAATCTGCATGCCGTTACACTCTTTCTTTCTCTCCTCATCCTTGCCCCCTACAGAAAGTCTAAGGAATATTGCTGAAGCGAATTTTATCTGAAATATAAAAGTATCCAAATATATAGGAACTCCAGAACACAATACACATTTACCTTCCAATGTTGCGGAACAAATCATAAACCATAACAAACCACTGGCAATGATGGTCCAGTTTTATACTGCCATCATAGAGTCTGTCCTCGCCTTCTCCATCATGGTCTGGTTTGGCTCAGCCACCAAGCATGATATTCGGAGGCTGAAGCACGTTCGATCAGCCGAGAAGGTTGTTGATGGCAACTTTCACCCCCCCCCCATCGACGAACTGTACACTGCAAGGGCCAGGAAACGAGTGGGTAAGATCATCTCTGACCCCTCTCACCCTGGCCATAAACTCTTTGAAGCACTTCCCTCTGGAAGGTGACTGGACTGTCAAATGCGCCACAGCCAGACATAAAACAGCTTTTTTCCCACGAGCAGTAGCTCTACTCGACAGCCAAGAGTCTATAGCCTCATTTTGCTCTGGTATTTTATTTCCTTTTTCACATGTTTAAATTATAATGTTTTATTTTTAATTGTCTACTGTATATCGTGTTAATACTTGCGAGCAAAGCACCAAGGCAAATTCCTTGTATGTATACATACTTGGTTAACAAAATGTATTTAATTCAATTCAACCAGCTGAATTTTGAACCGTTTGAGTTGTTCACTTTGAGCTTAAGTGATTTGTGACAGCTGAATCTATGCGTGACTTTATATTATGTTTGTACGTTCTGAGATTGATGATAAGCACATAGACTACATTTTCTACTCTGTAAACAGGGTCTCGACCCGAAATGTTGCCTATTTCCTTTGCTCCATAGATGCTGCCTCACCCGCTGAGTTTCTCCAGCATTTTTGTCTACCTAAGAATTTGGGCATGAATAGTTGGTGAAGCCGTGAAAAAATTGTACTTTTTGTCTACAGTTAATATAATGAGGTAGCAATTATTTAACTATTAGCCTAAAGATTCATCTCTGAAGCTAAAGTTTTAAAAAAGGACAGATGTATCTGCAAAAGGAGATGGGTAGTTAAGACCTATTGGTTTCTGTACCTAGGGACAGTTTGGTAGATTTTAGTGAATGACTAGACCAAGTGCAGGGGGAGGAGGGGGAGGAGAGGAGCGGGGCGGGGGAGAGGAGAGGGGGGGAGAGGAGGGTAGAGGTGGGGAGAGGAGAGGAGAGGGAGGGGAGAGAGAGAGGGGGGGAGAGGAGAGGGGAGGGAGGAGGGGGGGGGGAGAGGAGAGGGGGGGAGAGAGAGAGGGGGGGGACGAGAGGAGGGGGGGAGAGAGAAGGAGAGGGGGGCGAGAGGAGAGGAGATGGGGGAGAGAGAGGAGAGGGGGGAGAGACGGAGAGGGAGAGGAGAGGAGAGGGAGGAGGGGAGAGGGGGGGAGAGGAGAGGGGAGAGGGAGAGGATAGGGGGAATGGAGAGGAGAGGGGGGCGGAGAGGAGAGGGGGGGAGAGGAGAGGAGAGGAGAGGAGGGGAGAGAGGAGAGGAGAGGAGGTGAGGAGGAGGGGAGAGAGGAGAGGAGAGGAGGGGAGAGAGGAGGTGGGGGGGTGGAGAGGAGGGGGGGGGGGAGGAGAGGAGAGGGGGGGGAGGAGGGGAGAGGGGGGGGAGAGGAGAGGGGGGGGGGAGGAGGGGAGAGAGGGGGGGAGAGAGGAGAGGGGGGAGAGAGGAGAGGGGGAGAGAGGAGAGGGGGAAGAGGAGGAGAGGGGGAAGAGGAGGAGAGGGGGGAAGAGGAGAGGGGGGGAAGAGAGGAGAGGGGGGAAAGAGAGGAGAGGGGGGAAGAGAGGAGAGGGGGGAAGAGAGGAGAGGGGGGGGGGAGAGGAGGGGGGGGGGGAGAGGGGGGGGGGGGGAGAGGAGAGGGGAGGGGGAACCTAAAAAAAACATTTTAGAACTAAAAAAGACACATTCTGCAAGCATTGTAGAACCAAAAGAGACACTTTTTGCCAACATTTTAGAACCAATAGACAATTTTTGCAAACATTTTAGAACCAATATACACATTCTGCAAGTGTTTTAGAACCACTAAGGCCACTTACATTTGAGTAGGCATGTGTTCAGTGTTATTCACAGCTCAGAGAAACGTGACCCTCTGCCTTCCTCCATCTTGAAGAGACTCTGAGGCACACCACTTCCTGGTTTTATAGTCCCTCCCCCCTTCCGCCAGCAGGGGCAGCAGAGAGAATGGGGAAATTTGTAAAAACATTAATATCTCTGTCATTTTTCAGCGACGGGAAAAATCCTCGGCACACATACGGCGGAGGGGGGCTCTGAGCAAGGTGGCCAAAAATGACAGCCGTAGGTGGCGGCGTTCTCTCGGAAATCGCAGCAAAGATGGCCAAAACCGGTCAAGAACAGACTTTTAGTAATATAGATGTGTGGAAAGTGACTTCTAGTGGGCATTCAAAAATATCAACCGGTACTAGGCACAAGAGAATGATGGACCTGCTGTCATTATGCTGAACTCTAGTCCAGGATATGACGCCACGGTGCTATAGACTGACAAGGGAGGGGGAAACTACAAGTGAAGGAAAGAAAGGTTATTGAAGATCACAACAGGATCCAGATAAACTGGGGAAATAGACAAAGGAGTGGCAGATGAAATTTAACTCCGACAAGTGTGCAGTGATGCATTTTAGGAGTTAAACCATGGCAGTACATGCACAGTAAATGGTGGTGCTCTAGAATGTTGTAGAGCAGAGATCTTGGGCTACAGGTACATAGTTTCCTGAACGCGATGACTCGGGTAGACAGGGTGTGAAGAGGCATTTGGCATGCTTGCCTCCATTGGTCAATGCATTGAGTACACACGAGTCGGATGTCATGGTGAAATAGTACAAGTGCAGTTTTGGTCGCTCAGCTGTAAGAAAAACGTCATTAAGCTGGAAAGAAAATTCACAAGGAACTTACCTGCACTGGAGAGATTGATTGTATTAAAGAAAGGCCGGGTCGGCAAGGATATTTTTTTTCTCTGGAGCATAGGAGGCTGAGGAATGATATATGGAATGATGAATGGTATATACAATTATGATGGGCATTGATACAGTGACTGGTCACGATCTTTTTCCCAGGTTAGCAGAGTGTGTTTGGAGGGCATACGTTTAAGGTCAGAGGAGAAAGATTTTAAAAGGAACTGAGGAAAAAACGTTTTCACAGAGAGAATAACAGGTTTATGGAAGGAGTTGCCAGACAAAGCTGCAGAGCTGCATACAATTGTATGTTTAAAAGACATTTGGGCAGGTACGGGGATAGAAAAGATTTAGATGAATATGAGCCAAACGCATGAAAATGGGACTAGCTCAGATGGACATGTTGCTAGGCATCTGAGTCCGTGCCAACCAGCAATCACCCCTACACTACAATTTACAATTTTTACCGAAGCCAATCAACCTACAAACCTAGGGTTGTAGTGTGGGAGGAAACCGTAGCACCCAGACAAAACCCACGTGGTCACAGGGGGAACGTACAATATAGGTACAGACAGCACGCATAGTCGGGATCGAACCTGGGACTCTGGCGCTGAAAGGCAGCAACTCTACCGCTGCGCCACTTTGCTGCCCCTATATTGGCCAGTTCTTATCCTTTAGAATTGATTGCTGTTTCAAACCTGTTGAAAATTCAATGGGTCCTGTTGCTTGGTGCTTATATGATTATACAGTGATTGCTAAAATTTAGTGTGTTGTTTCCAATGAGTTATGAATTTCTCACTGCATATCCATTCTGTGTGTTCTAGTTTTTAATTATTCTTATTTTGGGCATTGTAAAAATCTGGAAAAATGCTTCTGAATTATGATTTGGAGCTTTGAGATAACCCACGGATTAAATATATTTTGTTCTAACCCTATTCTCTTGCAGAATTGGTAAAGGTTTTCAGGGAGTTATGAAGAGATGGGGATTTAAAGGCCAACCTGCAACTCATGGACAAACCAAAACCCATAGAAGGCCAGGAGCTTCGGGCCCTGGCGGTGTAAGTGCTATTTATTCACTAGTATTTCCGGCTGTTTTATTCTTCACACATTGCACTAGGCTTCATGATTAAGCAGTTCAACCCTTGTAACTCTTTTATGCCGCATGAGTTCTTTTCCATTTAATATGATTTGCCATTGTGCTTAGTTCATTTTGAGGGTGTTTTTTTGCCAGATAGTTGCACTACTTCAAATCAACAATAATTGCAGAGACATTTGCAATAAGATTTCTGATGCCCGTTACTATATTTCGAAAATATAATACTTTCAAAAATAGTGATTCATCACAGAATGAAACGGGTTTACTTCTCTAGCAACCGGTATCTGAAATGTTTCATTATGCATTGAGTAGTTTAAATATGAATTATGTTCTTTGTTTGAGTTCGGGTGGCCCTTTTATATTTAATTTTTGTATTTTTCTAAAAAGGCCTCTTGGCCATTAAAATTCTGAAGAAATTGTATTTGTACAAATATGATGTGATCGTTTTAGATGAGCAGTATATCATGCTGGATAATTGCTAGCAAGCTACTGTATGCAGTGCATATATTATGAAACCTTAAGTTCAATTTGCTAGCTTGCTTCTTGTCTCACAAACTTTTATTTTCTTAAATTCAGGACCCTGCAAGAGTTTTTCCCGGGAAGAAAATGCCTGGAAGAATGGGGAACGTCTATAGAACAGCACTTGGACTAAAGGTGACATTTACTGAACTGACAATATAGCGGCGATGGGGAGTAATTGGTTGCAGTGTATAGAGTCAACATGTCTATTACATTGGAGGTACAGCATAGAAACATACCCTTCCCCACCAAGTATGCCCCACCAAGTCCATACTGATCATCCTCTCAAATGAGGCTTTACACTTTAAGATATGAGGTCCTCTTTCTTTAGTAAACATGGTTTTCTCCCGCTGTTGTAGATGGATCCCATACCCGCTTCTCCTCTGTCCCATGGTTGCGTTGTTTTCCCCCTCACTTCCCCCATACAGAACAAGGATAGAGTTCCCCTTGTCCTTTCCTTTCACCACACCAGTCTATGCATCAAATTCATAATTTTCTGACATTTCTACCACTTTCAACATGAACCCACCACCAGACACATCTTCCCATCCACTCCCCTTTTCACTTTCGTCAGAGACCACTCCCTCCGCAACTCTTCGGTTTCCTGATCCCTTTCCACCCAACCTGTCTCCATCCCAGGTGTTATCCCCTTCCCAAGTAGTTTGCCATGCAACCGCAGGAGATGTGACATCTCTGGACTTGCATCCATTCAGTGACCAATGCAGTCCTTCCAGGTGAAAAGGAGGTTAACATTCATCACCTCTAACCTCATCTACTGCATTCAGTGCTCCCTCTCTGTCCTCTTTACATCGGTGAGACCAAATGTTGACTAGGCAACTGTTTTTTTTACTCTTGTGCTCGGTCCTCCAAGGCCTGCTGGGTCTCCTGGTTGCTGACCATTTCACCTCTTCTGCCCAATCCGATGCTGACCTCACTGTCCTGAGCTGCCTCCATTCCTACACGTAAAGTAGAAAAACAGCACTTCATATTCGCTGGGGTAGCTTACAACTCAAGGGTATAACAATGGAATTCTCCAATTTTAGGCAACTAACCAGCAGCAACCCCCTTCCTAATTTTTCCACCCTCCTTCCTGTGTCGCTCCTGAATGCACCACAATTTCCCTTACCATCCCTTCCTCATCCCCTTCCACCTGTATCCTTTTCTCTGGCTACACATTTTGTTCCTCTTCTCTCCTTGTTTCAGAGCCTTTTGTCTTCTCACCATCCTTGTTTACCCATCTGCCTAACAAAACTCCCCTTGCTTGTATCCACCTATCACTTGCCTGACTTTTTCCCTCCCCCCCCACCTCTCTTCCAGCTTTTTCACCCCTACTACAAGGAGTGTGAAGAAATGTCCCAACCCGAATCATCACCCATGTATGTTCTCCATAAATGCTGTCTGACTCATGCCCTTTTTTTCACCCATAAGTAGATTTTGCAAAGCTCAGTGGAATAATATTTTGTGCACATGTGTAATTTTTCAGTATTTCTGCCCATCTAGCGTCTCTGGTAGATACTTGTTTATTGACATGTTTTTGTGTTTGTAGATTTGGAGAGTGAATACAAAACAGAACATCCTTTATATTCATGGGTCTGTCCCAGGGCACAAGAACTGTTATGTGAAGGTAAGACATATTTGCAATTTATTAGGTAAAGAATTATTCATTGTACCAAGTAGAAAATGGTTGCAATTTGTTGGACGAGTAGGAAAGCTTATGAGTGTTGTTTGTTAGCAACTTCTCATTTGAAGTATTTTCCATCGTTGTCATACAAATTAAGCAACCATTCTCAGGCTAAGAAGGATATACAGTGCCCTCCATAATGTTTTGGACAAAGACCCATCATTTATTTATTTGCCTCTGTACTCCACAATTTAAAATTTGTAATAGAAAAACTCACATCTGGTTAAACAATCAACAACAACAATCAGCTTTATTCGTCACATTGCACCTAAAGTGCAGGTGAAATGAATTTGCCAGCAGCGGTACAATGATAAAGAACACACAAAAAAATTTAACACAAACATCCACCACAGCATTCATCACTGTGTTGGAAGGCACAAAAACTGGCCAGTCCTCCTCCATTTTCCCCTGTTGTCGGGACCTCAACCCTCCGCAGCCGCCGCTGCGGGCGTCCAGATGTACAGACAGGTAAAAGTCCAGGTAAGTTCAGAATCAGCTCTTCCCTACCGGAGACTGTGGCTTCAGGTTGGTGTGGGCCGCAGGCCGGTGGTCGAAGATTTAAAGTCCCCGCCACGCCGCAGCCAGAAGCACCGCAGACCGCAGGGCCGGCAGTCGAAGCTCCCCTCCAAGGGTCCCCGGCGAGGGACCCCGCTCCTGATGGTAAGTCCACGCCGGGCCCGCAGCAGAAGTAGGCCGCGGGCCGGCGGTGGAAGCTTCTTCTCCTCCCGGGTCCCCTACGAGGGATCCCAGGCTGCGGACGCTGCGCAAGCTGGAGCTCTGCAGACCGCGGGTTCAGGCTGCCGGCTAACGCCGGCCAGCGAAGCGGAGCGCTCCCCTCCGGCGAGCCCCAGCGAGGGCTCACCCGCTCCGCGCCGAGAGTCCGCCGCTGAAGCCCCGGGCGCGTCTCCGGGAAAGTCCGCCCTATCCTCGTTGTTAGGCCACGGGGGAGGCGACCTGGAAAAAGTCGCCTCTCCGTGGAGGAGGCGACCAAAACTGTTTCCCCCACACCACCCCCCACACAAGACACACGAAGAAACATTAAAAACATACATTAAAACACACACAAAAAAATTTTCAACGTTGAAAAGACTAACACGCTGCTGACAGAGCTTACTAATTGTAAAGGGACTGGCAGGCCAAGGAAAACCTCCACGGCTGATGACAGAAGAATTCTCTCTATAATAAAGAAAAATCCCCAAACACCTGTCCGACAGATCAGAAACACTCTTCAGGTGTGGATTTGTCAATGACCACTGTCCATAGAAGACTTCATGAACAGAAAAACAGAGGCTACACTGCAAGATGCAAACCACTGGTTAGCCGCAAAAATAGGATGGCCAGGTTACAGTTTGCCAAGAAGTTCTTAAAAGAGCAACCACAGTTCTGGAAAAGGGTCTTCTGGACAGATGAGATGAAGATTAGCTTATATCGGAGTGATCGCAAGAACAAAGTATTGAGGAAAGAAGGTCAGGGTGTTATGGCCTAAGCATGTATGGCTGCTGAAGGTACTGGCTCACTTATCTTCATTGACGGGCAGATTAACAATGAAACTAATGAAGTTTAAGCTTCAGGGCCCCTAATCCTGGAGTGGCCCCAGAAGCGACTTTAGTTCAGATATTCTTCCGATTTAAATAGGAATACCGATTTTTTTTGTTTTCCTAGAAATTAATCTGATTTTTCACCTTGACTAAACCCCTCACCTTGATTAAACTTCACCTCACACTTAAACCTCAACTCACTAAACCTCGCCTCGACTAAACCTCCCACCTCACACATAATCCCCGCCTCGACTAATTGCCGCCTCTCTCCCACGCCCTCGACGTCAACGCCAGCGCATGCGTACCTCCCCTCCCACCGGCTCTCTCATGCAATGCACCTGTCTCGTTTATCGCGCTCTGCCCCTCCCCGGTTGGAGCCATTCCGTGACACCGCCGCCAACGACCGGAGGGTGGGGGGGAGGCGACGATTAGTCGAGGCGCGGATTAGTTGTGAGGTGGGAAGTTTAGTTAAATTGGTGCTAAGGTGCGAGGTTTAGTGAGGTAATGTTTAGTCGAGGCGAGGTTTAGGTGTGAGGTGCAGTTTGGTAGTGAGGTATCGTCGAGGCTAGGGGTTTAGTGAGGCGAGGGGATTTGTCGAGGTGTAGGTGTGTAGGTGAGGGGAAGTGAGCGTAAGTGAGGTGAGGAGAAGTGGCTTTCTGAGCTCAGGAAGGGAGACTGAGGTGCTGCTGAAGGAGACAAGACCACTGGCAGAGAATTCCACAAATTCACAACTCTGGGTGAAAACTTTTTTTCTCATCTCAGTGCTAGGCAAAGAGACATTTTTTGTAAAGATTTTTTTAGCCGTATGAGGCCATTTATTGAAACATATAAGATTATTAAGGGTTTGGACACGCAAGAGGCAGGAAACATGTTTCCAATGCTGGGAGAGTCCAGAACCAGGGGGCCTCCGTTTAAGAATAAGGTAGGCCATTTAGAACAGAGATGAGGAAATACTTTTTCACACAGAGAGTTGTTAATCTGTGGAAATTTCTGCCTCAGAAGGCAGTGGAGGACAATTATCTGGAGGCTTATAGATAGACATAGATAGGGCTCTTAAAGATAGCAGAGTCAAGGGATATGGGGAGAAGACGGGAATGGTGTACTGATTGTGGATGATCAGCCATGATCACAGTGAATGGCGGTGCTGGCTTGAAGGGCCAAATGGCCTACTCCTGCACCTATTGTCTATTTCATGAAATATATATCTTTTGGGCGTTATTTTACTGCTTATGTGTTAGAAAAATTCTAAGCTTCTGTTATGTAAACTACCAGCGTAAAGCTTGAGAATCACTTTCAATTTATTGAAAATGCAGGAGCTTCAATACATAGTTAAATGAATGAATGAATCTCTTTATTGTCATTGCACATGGTACAACGAAATTTAAAAGTCAATCCCACGGTGCGATTCACAAGAGCAATTTTAAATATATAAGAAAAGGTTAAAATATATACATATAAAAAAATAAAATTACAAAAATTACAGATAAATAACAATAGCAGCTGAGGTTCAATAGTTCAATAGTTAAAATAAAATTTTAAGGTTATTAAAGTATCATGTAGGCTAGCCGTAAATGAATAAAACGTTCAAATTAAGGATGTTTCATTCTAAATGTATTTAATATAAAATAAGTATAAATAATTTAAAACACTATTAACATTTATGGCAGAAATTAAAATTTGTGGTGATCTGTCGTGGAAGAAGATTACATTGGTTACCCAGACCTCGTTGCTGGTTGCGAAGGGGCCCTTATACCAGTTCAAGCTTCAGGGCCCCAAACATGTAGGTTCGCCACTGTTCATTGATGATACAACTGCTGATGGTAGTAGCATAATGAATTCTGAAGTGTATAGATACATCAAATCTGCTCAAGTTCAAACAAATGCCTCAAAACTCATTGGTCAGCGGTTCATTCTACAGCAAGACAATGATCCCAAACATACCGCTAAAGCAACAAAGGAGTTTTTCAAAGCTAAAAAATGGTCAATTCTTGAGTGGCCAAGTCGATCTGAACACAATTGAGCATGCCTTTTATATGCTGAAGAGAAAACTGAAGGGGACTAGCCTCCCAAAATGAGCATAAGATAAAGATGGCTGCAATACAGACTTGGCAGAGCATCACCTGAGAAGACACCCGGCAACTGGTGATGTGCATGAATCGCAGACTTCAAGCAGTCATTGCATGCAAAGGATATGTAACAAAATACTAATCATAGGTACACAAAAATGCTGGAGAAGCTCAGCGGGTGCAGCAGCATCTATGGAGTGAAGGAAATAGGCAACGTTTCGGGCCGAAACCCTTCTTCAGACGGATGGGGGGGTGGCGGGGAGAAGAAAGGAAAAAGGAGGAGGAGGAGCCCGAGGGCTGGGGGATGAGAGGAGACAGCCCGAGGGCTGAGGAAGGGGAGGAGACAGCAAGGGCTAACAAAATTGGGAGAATTCAATGTTCATTCCCGCAGGATGCAGACTCCCCAAGCGGAATATGAGGTGCTGTTCCTCCAATTCCGGTGTTGCTCACTCTGGCCATGGAGGAGACCCAGGACAGAGAGGTCGGACGGGGAATGGGAGGGGGAGTTGAAGTACTGAGCCATCGGGAGGTCAGGTAGGTTCTTGCGGACAGAGCGGAGGTGTTCGGCGAAACGATCGCCCAGCCTCCGCTTAGTCTCACCGATGTAGATCAGCTGACATCTAGAGCAGCGGATGCAATAGATGAGGTTGGAGGAGATACAGGTGAACCTCTGTCGCACCTGGAACGACTGCTTGGGTCCTTGAATGGAGTCGAGGGGGGAGGTAAAGGGAGAGAAGGGAAGAATTGACAAGGGAGTTACGGAGGGAGTCGTCTTTGCGGAAGGCAGACATGGGGGGAGATGGGAAGATGTGGAGAGTGGTGGGGTCACGTTGGAGGTGGCGAAACTGACGGAGGATTACTTGTATGTGACGACTGGTGGGGTGAAAGGTGAGGACTAGGGGGACTCTGCCCTTGTTGCGAGTGCGGGGATGGGGCGAGAGAGCAGTGTTGTCGGGGTATGGAAGAGACCCTGGTGCGAGCCTCATCTATGGTGGAGGATGATGCCCTGGTGTGGAACGCCTCATCCTGGGAGCAGATGCGGCGTAGACGGAGGAATTGGGAGTAGGGGATGGAGTCCTTACAGGAAGCAGGGTGAGAAGAAGTGTAGTCCAGATAGCCATGGGAGTCAGTAGGTTTATAGTGGATGTCGGTCTCACCTGTGATGGAGATAGTGAGGTCAAGGAATGGTAAGGGAAGTGTCGGAAATAATCCAGGTGTATTTGAGTGCTGGATGGAAGTTGGTGGTGAAGTGGATGAAGTCAGTCAGTTGTGTGTGGGTGCAGGAGGTGGCACCAAAGCAGTCGTCGATGGAACGGAGGTAGAGGTCAGGGATGGGGCCCTGGTACGTATTGAACAAGGATTGTTCGACGTACCCGACAAAAAGGCAGGCTTAGCTGGGGCCCATGCGTGTGCCCATAGCTACGCCTCGTATTTGGAGGAAATGGGAGGAGTCAAACGTGAAGTTATTGAGGGTAAGGACCAGCTCCGCTAGACGGAGGAGAATGTCAGTGGTCGGGTATATGTTGCTTCTCTGGTCGAGGAAGAAGAACCGTAGACTAATGTCTACTTTCATTTAAATGACTTTGCTGTGTCCCAAACATTATGGTGCATTGAAATGGGGGGGGACTATGTATAAACACTGCTGTAATTTCTACATGGTGAATCCAAAATGTATAAAAATGGCCTAGATTAAAATCTGACAAGGTGCACTTTAATCACATGTGATTTCTTTCTATTACAAATCTCAAATTGTGGAGTACAGAGGCAAATAAATAAATGATGGGTCTTTGTCCCAAACATTATGGAGGGCACTGTATGTTATATGTGGTTTGTATATAGCTGCTAAGTTCTAGAATTCCATCCCTCAACCCTACCTTTTCTTGACACTAATTGGAAAGTTTTTGTTTCATCCTTCTGCCTCAGAATTGTTTTGAGGAAAAATATAAACTGGCAGCATTAATAAAGTCTCAAGTGCCTTTATTGCATTGGTTCCAATAAAAAGGCACATCCATGTGAAACTGCTTGCCTGCTGTATTTCCTGTTTGGTTATGCATGAAGAACCTCTAGCATTGAATATTCTTCACAACTCAGCACACTGTTCTCCCTCAGAATCCATCTTCACAGCATGTTCAAAATCTAATGTTGCCATGTGATTACAGATTTGTTTGAAATTATAGAATTTCTGACAACTTTCAGAATTTGCTGCCTTAGCATTTTGCACAGAATCATCAAATATTTGTCCCCAGAGCAAGCCAAAAGGATACCTGAGTGGAAGTTGCCTTTTTTGAAATGAAGCAATGGAAATAAAAACATCTTGCCCTGTTTCCATTGTTTTCAATGGGGATCTTCATTGTGTATTAATTGATGTTTTATGAACTAATCTGTAAGTACTTCTGTTTTAGACATTTTCGCAAAAGAGATGTATAAAGCTCCAACCATGTGGAAGAAACAAAAATATATTTTCTGGAATCAACAAAATGTAATAATTATTTGATCATTGACGTACCACTTGCTAAAATTCACTTTCTATTTGCGTCGCAAGAATAATTATTAGGTTTTTTTTCTCAAATGTTAAGGCAAGCAAATTGTGAAAGTTATTAGAAATTCTATAATTTGTAAAAAAATCTATACTCTCATTTTGCAACATTAGATTTTGTAGTTTTTGTGCAAAGCCAAGGTCAACAATTGATGCGTATCTCAAATTGCACGCTTTTGTACTGGTGAAATCCACTTGGCGGAAGTGTTATAATACCTGGTACTGATTTGATAAGATCACTTTCGTGAGCAGTTCAGAATCAGCTATTTTCAACGGAATCCAAGTCCTTTTGCACCTCTGATTTCTGAATTCGCTCCCCATATTCTCTTCCTAAGGAATAGGGATAGGTTTGTATAACAATCTAGTAATATTATGATCATGATTGGTTTATTAGTTCTTTATTCCATAATTATTTATGTAACCAATAGGCTTTGAGCTTGTGTCTTCAATTCTTTATTCCATTCCGTTAAGTTGCTTACACCATTAACATACCACTTGCATGTTAACATACCACTTGTCTGAAGGAAGGGTCTCGACCCAAAACGTCGCCTATTCCTTCTCTCCATAGATGCCGCCTCACCCTCTGAGTTTCTCCAGCATTTTGTCCACTTGCATACCTCTGTTACTTTCTGGATCCTTCAAGTAGAAAACTCTCATCATGCTTTCTCTGAGTTTGAGTTTAGTTTATTGTCATGTACCGAGGTACAGTGAAAAGCTTTTGTTGCATTCTAACCAGTCAGCGGATAGACAAGACATGATTACATTTGAGCCATTTACAGTATATAGATACATGATAAAGGGAATAATGTTTAGTGCAAGATAAAGTCCAATCAAAGATAGTCCCTGCGTCTCCAATGAGGTAGATAGTAGCTCAGGACAGCCCTCTAGTTGTTGGTAGGATGGTCTGTTGCCTGATAAGAGCTGTGAAGAAACTGTCCCTGAATATGGAGGTGTGCGTTTTCACACTTCTATATCTTTTGCCAGAGGGGAGAAGAGCTGGGGTGCGACTCGTCCTTGAGAAGGAAGGTTGCTTTGTGTGATGGTCTGGGTTGCGTCCACATTTCTCTGCAATTTCTTGCGGTCTTGGATGGAGCTGCTCCCAAACTAAGCTGTGATGCATCCCTATAAAATACCTTCTACGGTGCATCTGTGGAAATGACAGTAGTGTTTATACATAGTCCAGGGCTCTGACTTTTTTTCTCTGTTTCCAGCTGGGCAACCTAGGCAGCTTTTTAGGTTGCCAAATTACAGTTTAGGTGGTCATTTAAGCCGGCTTGCTTGACGCGTGCGATAATGTGCTCGGACGAAGTGCGAAGTTATGTCGGAATTATGCTCAATGAAGCATTCACATGTTATTTCTGTTTCAAATAAAGTCACAAACTAAACATATTCACCAATCAAGACATGATATATAAACCACAATGACATGCAGCAAAATTATAATGCAGTATCTCAACTCTTTACACATTGCAATTAATGCAAATTCTATTATTTCTTTCCACTTTCAAACAAAAATGAGGTTGGATTACTCAGCATATGATCAACCAGTGTCAATAAATCGTGGACCATGGTAACATATATGCTTAACCATGCACACAACAGATTGATGCAAGCATGTTTTCTGTGAAGGACCAAAAATTATCATGACATGGCCATAGTTATTGCTATTGATACAGAAACAATCGGTTGAGAAGGCAATCGGTGTGGAATGGATGGATTAACGCAAGGGAATTAGTACATGTTGGTTGCAGTAGGTAAAATTGTGAGGGGAGAGCTCGAGGGATGTCAGTGGGGGTTAAATTGGGGGATCAGTACAGGATGAATGGGGGTAGACAAAAATGCTGGAGAAACTCAGCGGGTGAGGCAGCATCTATGGAGCGAAGGAAATAGGCAACGTTTCGGGTCGAGATCCTTCTTCAGACTGATCCCCCCCATTGTTCTTGAATGGGGGGATCAGTACAGGATGGATGGGGGGGATCAGCTCAGGATGAATGAGGGGGGTCAGTACAGTGTGGATCAGGGGGCCTGTGCAGGATGAATGGGAGGCTCACTACAGGATGGATGGGGGATCAGTGCAGGACGAATGGGGGGGATCAGTACAGGATGAATGGGGGGACCAGTGTAGGATGGATGGGGGGTGGCAGGAGAATCAATGCGAGGTGGATAGGGAGATCAGTGCAGGATGAATAGATGGGGGGGGGGGGGCGGTAGATGGGGAGGGGTGCACAGGGCATGTCAATGAGGACTGAATAGAGGCGGGAATGCGGATCAGTGTGGGATGGAGAGGAGGGGGGTCCCAGGATAAGGGGGTGGAGGGTGGCGTACAAGAGAGAGAGAGAGAGAGAAAAAGAGAGGGGGGAGGAAGGCAGGTCAGTGCTCCTCGGACATCATCGGCAACATCGCCCCGCTGCCTTGACCATCCCTGTCCACTGCCAAGTGCCGCCGCCAAAGGGGGAGGCAGTTGGGATATCCTCGCCACCACCTCCCCTCCTCCGCCAGCCAACAGGAAGGTGTGGGGCCGAGCGGTGGGCCCATCATCCGCTCCAACCCTCAGTCACCTCGCACCTAGTATCTTTGCCCCGCACTACAGCCGTCGCCGCCGCCGACGACATGAAACGTCACGTTCCTTTTCTCCAGAGATGCTGCCTGACCCGCTGAGTTACTCCAGTTTTTTGTGTCTATCTTCGGTATAAACCAGTATCTGCAGTGCCAAGCCGGGCAAAATGACAAGGCTTTTAGGTTGCATGGCAGGACTTTAGGTGGCCATTGGCACCCGGGCAACAGCTAATTTCGAGCCCTGTAATCCTCCCATTTCAGTGCACCATAATGTTTGGGACACAGCAATGTCATGTAAATGAAAGTAGTCATGTTTAGTATTTTGTTACATATCCTTGGCATGCAATGACTGCTTGAAGTCTGAGATTCGTGGACATCACCAGTTGCTAGGTGTCTTCTCTGGTGATGCTTTGCCAGCTTTGTATTGCAGCTATCTTTAGCTTATGTTTGTTTTGGGGGGGCTTGTCCCCTTCAGTTTTTTCTTCAGCATATAATAGGCATGCTCTATTGGGTTCAGATTGGGTGATTGACTTGGCCACTCAAGAATTGACCAATTTTTAGCTTTGAAAAACGGCTTTGTCGCTTTAGCATTATGTTTGGGATCATTGTCTTGCTGTAGCATGACCTGCCGGCCAATGAGTTTTGAGGCATTTGTTTGAACTTGAGCAGACAGGATGTGCATGTACACTTCAGAATTTATTATGCTACTATCATCAGCAGTTGTATCATCAATGAAGATAAGTGAAGATAAGGCCACAACACCCCCACCACCGAGTTTTTATCGATGAGGTGGTATGCTTGGATCTTGGGCAGTTCCTTTTCTTCTCCATACTTTGCTCTTGCCATCACTCTGATATAAGTTAATCTTCGTCTTGCCTGTCCACAAGACCTTTTTTCAGAACTGTGGTTGCTCTTTTAAGTACTTCTTGGTACACTGTAACCTGGCCATCCTATTTTTGCGGCTAACCAGTGGTTTGCATCTTGCAGTATAGCCTCTGTATTTCTGTTCATGAAGTCTTCTGCGGCCAGTCCACGTCATTGACAAATCCACACCTGACTCCTGAAGAGTGTTTCTGATCTGTCGGACAGGTGTTTGTGGATATTTTTAATTATTGAGAGAATTCTTCTGTCATCAGCTGTGTAGGTCTTCCTTGGCCTGCCAGTCCCTTTGAGATTAGTAAGCTCACCAGTGCTCTCATTCTTCTTAATAATGTTCCAAACAGTTGATTTGGTAAGCCTAAGGTTTGGCTGATCTCTGACAATTGTATTCTTGTTTCTCAGTCTCATAATGGCTTATTTGACTTTCATTGGCACAACTTTGGTCCTCATGTTGATAAACAGCAATAAAAGTTTCCAAAGGTGATGGAAAGACTGGAGGAAAGACTAGGTGCTGAGAGCTCTCTTATACCTGCACCAAGGAGGCAATTAAACACACCTGAGCAATTACAAACACCTGTGAAGCCATGTGTCCCAAACATTATGGTGCCCTGACATTGGGGGACTATGTATAAACACTGCTGTAATTTCTACACGGTGAAGCCAAAATGTATAAAAATGGCCTTTATTAAAATCTGACAATGTGCACTTTAACCACATGTGATTATTTTTTTAATTACAAATTACGAATTGTAGAGTACAGGGGCAAATAAATGATGGGTCTTTGTCCCAAACATTATGGAGGGCTCTGTATTAGTTGCTTCTATTTTGCAATGTATTTCCGCCAGTAAACATTTACGCAGAAGTTCGTGCAACAAAGTAAATATAGCAAAAACTGTTGTGATCTGTTTGAAGTTTCCATCATGGAACGATATTTGGTTTGCCGGAATCTCCAGCTAGCTTCCATGACAGATTTGTACCTAATTGTTTCAGCAGAAGACTGCTTGGCATGCTCTCTTCTATTCAGCACTTTGTGAATGTCTTTGTTTTCTACTTACTGGTCCCAAGATAGATAGAGCAAGAACAAGAAACAAGAATTAAAAACAAGAATTGATGGGAAATCTGCTAGGTTTTGACAGCTGGTCTTTTAGGAACTAAATTATGTTTTGCTAAAGATCACATTTATTGTTTTAAACCAAGATAAATTCAAAGGGAGTGTATAATGTTAAATTATTTCTTGCAAATGTTTACATTGCATTTAACGCAATGTCTTGCCAGGTATAAGCCCTGTAATGTGGATTATTTAATCATTATATAATGAACATTATAAAACTAATAACTCAGTGGTGGTTCTCTCCTTCCATTGTTTCTGCTCGGGTTCTGTGTGCTCCTGACAAAAAGCCTTGAGGTTCTCAACGTTATTCTTAAAGCCTCTTTTCATTCTAACCAATCAAAGGCTAGCAATTCGTATAAGTAGGTGCGGATGTTGCACATTTTTGAGGAGGCTTTTCTCAGCTCATCAAAAACTCACCTAGGATAAAGTTATAAGTGGACAGTTTGTTTTGAGAATCTATGTTTGGGCATCTGAATAATCTGGCCCGTCCATTGGAGCAGTGTGCAATTAGAGCTTCGGCATTGGAGATTTTTATTTCAGAGAGGACAATGATTTTTCTTTGCTTATCCAGCGGTAGATTTGGAGAGGTTTACAGACGCTGCATTGATGTTGCCTCTCCAGTGCTTTGAGATATGTGCTACAGGTTGTTCATGTCTCAATAGAATACAGCTTTTTGCTGGGTTTGATGTCTTGATCTTCAAAGGCTTTATTCCTCTGACTAGCAAAGGCTGCTCACTTACTGAAAGCAATGGTGAATTTCATCAGCGATGCCTGATTCCACTGAGTGGCTACTGATTGAGAGAAAGTGGTTTACATTTTCTAAGAAAAATTTAAATCAGAGAAACTGCACATGATGGAAATTTGAAACAAAGCTGGAAATGCTGAGCAAGTCAGACAGCTCCTGTTAGAGGACCAGAGGACATAGGTTCAAAGTGAAGGGGAAAATATTTAATGGAAATCCGAGGGGTTAACCGGTGGGTGTATGGAACAAGCTTCCAGAGGAGGAGGTTGAGGCTGGGACTATCCCATCGTTTAAGAAACAGTTAGACAGGTACATGAATAGGACCGGTTTGGAGGGATATGGACCAAGCGCAGGCAGGTGGAACTATTGCAGCAGGGACATTGTTGGCCAGTGTGGGTAAGTTGGGTCCATTTCTACACTTTATCACTCTATGACTCTAGAAGTGAAACTGATCCATCTTCACAGTTGATGCTATTTGATCTGCTTGGTGTTTCCAATATTTTCTGCTTTTGCTTTATACTTTCCCAGGATCTTATTGTGGATCTTTATTGTCAGGGTTAATTGATCAGCCATGATCATATTGAATGGCGGTGCAGGCCCGAAGGGCCGAATGGCCTACTCCTGCACCTATTTTCTATGTTTCTATGTGCACATGGGGGCAGGTTGTATTGCGAGTATTACATGCAAAACCCATTCTCTTAAACCTTTCTGTGCAAAAGCTGACAATGATTTGGAGTTTAACTAGCATTGTCTTAACGTGAAGCTTATTAGGAGTGAGATACAGAATTGCAGTGAGATTTCTAAATGTTGGGGCAATATTTCCAAAGATTAAAATCGTAGCATGCAAAGCAAGAATTTCATTGTCCTATCCAGGGACACATGACAATAAACTCACTTGAACTTGATTTCTAAATGTTGGGGCAATATTTCCAAAGATTAAAATCGTAGCATGCAAAGCAAGAATTTCATTGTCCTATCCAGGGACACATGACAATAAACTCACTTGAACTTGAACTTGAACTTGCATTCTTAAAAAAAAGTGCAATTCTGATAACCTGTGTCATTTGTCCAGACAATACATTAGCTTCATTAATTCTGATTTTGACTCAATTTTGTATGTGCAAAACTTCATCGCCAACTCTCTGATCCAAAATTGATGCGTTTCAGACTTCCCATCTGCAGTCTCTGAAGCCATTATTTGTACAATTACGTTTTTAAAGAATCACTAAGAAAATTGGCAGTTTATTTATTGAAAATGTGGTGATGATTGCCAGTTCCACTAAGCCTGGTGTGTTCCATTTCACCGCTATTATTCTCATTCTTTACTGATGTTTTGTGTGGAGCACATGTAATGAGTTATTGCTGTATTGCTCAAGTAATTATGTGTGGGGCCATAGGAGATTAGCGGGGTTTTAAATGAATAGTTGCCATCGGTAATCACCAGGGAGCATTATGTGGAGTCTGGAGAGTTAAGAGAGGGTATGCTGATATTCTGAAGCATGTCTGTTTCAGGAAAATAGTACAATAGCACACAATAAACAGTAGATAAGTTAGTGGAAAAGCACCCTGGTGTAGATTGCTGGGAGGAGATTGCTGAGGTACTGACAGGTGTTTTTGCATCTTGGTTAGCAATGGGTGAGGTACCGAAAGACTGGAGGATAGCTAATTTCCAAAATGGCAGAAGAGAATAAGCCTACTTAAATAATGTTTTATGGTCACTTGGAAAGGCAGGGATGAGGAGTCAGCATGATTTAGTATATGGGCCATAATGTATCACAAATCTAAGTTTCTTTAGTTAACTAAGAAAATTGAAGGCAAAGCAGTGGGCACCAACTTTAGTAAAGCTTATTAGACATTCCTGCATGGAGGATGGCCCAGAAAGGTAAGGCACAAGGAATTCTAAGGCATGTTGACAAACTGAAACTAATATTGACTTGATGATAGGAGACAGAGGGTAGTGGTGGGTGGGTGTTTGTCCGACTTAAGTGTTTAATAAGTGGTGCACTGCACGGATTGGTCCAGGAACGCTTGTTTGTAATCGGTGGAAATGTATGAGAATGTAGATCTCATCAGTAATCTGGCAGTTGGCATGAAAATTGGTGGAGTCATAGATAGCAAAGAAGTCAAGTGTTTATAATTGTCGTATGTACTGACAACGGAACAATGACTTTTTGATTTGTAGCAGCGTGGCAGGCCTGTAAACATAGTACACATAGATAATACATAATAAACAAAATAAAAAAATAAATTAGTAACCTCAATACCAGTGCAAAAAAGCCTAAAGTTCTTATTGCAATCAAAGACTGTCCACAGTTCATTGTTGAGGTTAGCGTTGTGAATGGTCATTTGGGGATACAGCAGGACCCAGATCTGTTGGACAGTTATATGGAGTGGTGCCTGATGAAACTTGATCCAAACAAGTATGAATAAAGCATTTTGCAAAGTCACATTCTGGCAGGATATATAAGGTAAATGGCAGAAACCTAAGGAGCGTTGACGTTCAAAGAGACCTTGGGCGTAAGTCCAAAGCTCCCTAAAAATAATGACACGTTGGATAAGATTGTGAAGAAGGCATTTGATATGTTTGCCTTCAAAGGCTGAAGCATGGATTGTATGAATTGGAACATCATGTTACAGCTGTATAAAACATCTGTTAACATGCACTTATTGCACTGTGTACCATTCTCATTGCACACTAGAAAGGATTTAATAGTAGAGTGAATGCATAAAAGATTTACTAGGACAGCAGAGTCTAGAACTGGAGATCACGTTTAAGTTGATGTTTATAGTTCTTCTTCTTATCGAGTCCACACACAAGATTAGAAGTTGTTCAGCCAGAGCTGAACACACTTCTCGACATCTGCCCAATGGTGTCTGTCTTGCGCTTCTTGTGCTTCTTGTGTGTGGTGGTGGAAAGATTGGTTGAAACAGGGCCGCGACGTGAACGCTCTTTCCTTGGCCCCGATGTTTATAGTGAAATGCAGATGAGCATCATGGAATGGATGATGTGGGTGAAATGGCTAGTTCTATGCTGTTTGATTCCAGTTGTATCCAATTATAATTTCCCAGGAGTGGAGAAGTCTGAAAAATTATGAAGGGTATAGATATGGTACTCAGTAATAAGCTTTTCCTCATAACAGGGGTATCTATAAACAGGACAAAGATTTAAGGTAAGGCACAAAAGATTTGGAGGAGATACAAGGAAGAGAGGGCGGCACAGTGGTGGAGCTGCTACCGCACAGAGTCAGAGACCCAGTTCGACCCTGACCTAGGGTGCTGTCTGCGTGACGTTTTCACATTCTCCCAGTGACTGTATTGGTTTCCTTCAGGTGCTCCGCTTTCCACCCACATCCCAAAGATTAATTGGCTGCTGTAAATTGTCCCTAGTGTGAAGGAAGTGGATGCAAAGGTTGGATAATACAGACCTAGTGTGAACTAGTAGTTGGCATGGACCTGGTGGGCTAAAGAGCCTGTTTCCATGTTGTATCTCTAAAACTAAGACTAAAAAGTTAATTTTATCACGCAGAGTCCCAACCCGGAACGTTGCTCATTCAGCGAGTCAGGCAGCATCTCTGGAGGACATGGATGAACAACGTTCCGGGTTGGGACTCTTCTAAAGGCTGATTGCAGCAGGGCAGAGAAAGTGGGGGAAAAAGGTCGGGGCTGGATAAAGCCAGAGGGATATACGTGGAAGGGATTAGGGGGAAAGGGGGTGGGGTTGTGGGAGAAATGTGTGCGTACCAGGGTGGGGCACAGGAACAAAAGAGGGGAATAAAAAGTTGGGGGTCTTACCTAAAATTGGAGAATTCGGTGTTCATGCGATTGGGCTGTAAGCTTTCCAAGTGGAATACGCGGTTCTGTTCCTCCAGTTTGCATGTGGCCTCACTGTGGCATTGGTGGCAGATCATGACAGAAATATCTGAATGGGAAAGGGAGTTAAAATGGTTAGCAACCAGGAGATTTTGAAGGCCAAGGTAGACAGCACAAGTGTTCGGGGAAACAATCCTCTTGTCTAAGCCTGGTTTCGTTAATCTAAACAAACCCACATCAGGAGTATCAAATGCAGTAGATGAGATTAGAGGATGTGCTTGTGAACTTTTGGCTCACTTGGAAGGACTCCTTCACCTGGAAGGAGAGGGTGCAGGCTTCTCCTGTCCCCCTTTCTCCATGGCCTCCTGTGTGTGGACACAGGAGAAAGGGCTGCAGGAGAAAGTGGCTGGGCAGTGGGCGGTTTGGGTGGGATGGGATGGGATGTGATGATCTGGAGCTTTGAATAACTAGTACTAAACCAGTAAAAAGAGCACCAGTTGTAATGTATTGCTCTGCCTGAGTATAGAGTAGTTTAGTGCCTGCAAGTGGCCAGTTTAATATTGCGCTGGTAGTGGCATTGACTTTACCAGTTATTACATTGGTTGGGACAAGAGTACCAAGAAAAATAGAAGAATTGATTTCCTTATCTCTAAAATAAAAATTAATTTGTAGCAGATCAGTGGTGAAATGCACAGATCTACAGTTTAGGTTTCTTCAAGACACAAGGTAAATTGTTAACATTATTTTGCACTCTTTATTGGTGGGAATGCTATCTTAATGTTATTACAGAGTGTTGCAGGGAACGGTGCTCTCCATCAGACATCAAAACGTTTTATAGGAAAATGCCAGAAACTGGTGACAGGAACTGCAAGATCTGCATGTGCATGAAAATCCCGATTGCTGATAGTCAAATGAAGAAATATTAACTGTTGTGGGAAGCTGCTGATAACTCCTGTGTATTATTCTAGACCAATTATTTTGCAAAAAAACATGCATAATGCAGCATTCATTAATGGAAAAATAATCTTATACCAATTGTATAGCCACCTTTAGGCCATTGAATCTGCAGCCTAAAATTGTCATTACATTTATTTATAATGTATATTCTGCACAATACTTTAAGTTATGCAAAATTGTTTTATTCATGAAGGCTAAAGGTATTTGAAGTGGAGTAATGCAAATTGTTTCTCAGTTTTGTCTATTTATGTTTTCAACAAAAATGTTTTGTTATAAACAATCCACAAGTCTTATTATTCAATATTCTTGCGCATTTCAAGGCTTGGATTAGTTTAGTTTATTTGGCAAAGATTTTTTTTTACCAGCACTAAACAATGTAGATGCATGTGATTTGTCCACCACATATTCTTGTCTCCCTTTCATAAAATGGTAAGAAAATTAAGGTCAAGATTATCCCAATGTCACTCTTAATTTCATACTGGGCGGTAGACCTCAATCTAAAACTGACCCAACTCATTGCTGCAAAGTTGATTAATTGCTTATAACTGGTGGTGTAACTCACCCAATCAAATTCTGCACCTCAATTCCTCTTGGCTTCCTAAGATCTAAGTATTTACATGTTCCAGAAATGTACAAAAAATGTACGAGTATGCACCACCATTTCCCAAGAGAGGAAGATTCTTAATAGGTCTTAATCATCTTTTAGCAAAAACAAACTTTTTCTCAATTGCTCACTGTATATTCAGTATCTACATTAATAATTATTAATTATGCATTTGCACTGTTACAACAAACAGGCATGTGGCAGATCGGCAATAAAGTGAAAGTGTGGAAAAAATTTGCATCTCCCTTATGTTGCCATCAATAATAAGGTGGCATGTGTAGCTGGATAAAATGTGCACTTTGTGTCAAAATTCCCACATCAAAGGTTTTTATAGGTACAGGTGCACAACCTTTTATCCGAAGATCCAAATAACGAAAACCTCCGAATAGCGGCCATTTTTTCGGTCCTTGAAGAAAGGTCCTTGAAAACGTTCACCGAGGGCGGCCCGCAGAGGTGACAGCGGAACCTCCGGTCGGTCCTCGAAGAAAGGGGAACTAAATCCCCATTCATAAAAGAGATGGTGAGGGTATATTGCGCGGGAAGGTTAATAATTGACAATATGCTGCTGCCTGCCCGCTGAGTTAAAAAGTTCCCACGGTAGACTCACGATACACCACCAGAAGCCGTTTCCCGAGCTGCGCCCCCTCATCGGGACACCGACCCCCAGGCCCACTGCAAGCACTGTGTATCGTGAGTCTTGCGTGGGAACTTTTTAACTCAGCGGGCAGGCAGCAGCATATTGTCAATTATTAACCTTCCCGCGCAATATACCCTCACCTTCTCTTTTATGAATGGGGATTTAGTTCCCTTTTCTTCGAAGACCGACCGGAGGTTCCGCTGTCACCTCTGCGGGCCGCCCTCGGTGAACGTTTTCAAGCGCAAGCACGGAGATCCCAGAGACCCACAGCCAACAGCAGCCCAGCCCAGCCCCGCTCCAACTACAGAGGAAAACTGCAAACTGGCCGGAGACGTCAGGACCACCAGAAGCCGTACCCCGAGCTGCGCCCCCTCATCGGGACACCGACCCCCAGGCCCACTGCAAGCACGGAGATCCCAGAGACCCACAGCCAACAGCAGCCCAGCCCCGTTCCAACCAAAGATCTTTGGTTCCAACTACAGAGGAACCTGGGTTGCGGATGACGGGGCGCAGCTCGGGGCGTCGTAGGGGCCCATCGGGGAGCGGGTTGCTGTTGGTCCTGACGTCTCCGGCCACCTGCCATCCTCCGGGAACTGTACCGCCCTTGCAGGAGAGTGGGGTTGTTTGCAGTTGCAGAGGGAGGGGGCAAGGGCAGTACAGTTTCCAGTCTCAGCTCCAGTCCAGGGGGGTGGCCGGAGACGTCAGGACCAACGGGACACCGACCCCCAGGCCCACTGCAAGCACGGAGATCCCAGAGACCCACAGCCAGCAGCAACTCCAGCCCAGCCCCGCTCCAACTCCAGAGGAACACGTAGGGGAAGAAGCTGATGGTGTGTAAGGTACGTCTTGTTCTTGGGGTGGCGGATGAGGGGGCGCAGCTCGGGCTGTGGGCAAAATGCCACTTGTCGCCGTAGCGGCCCATCGGGGAGCGGATTCCTCTGGAGTTGGAGGGGGAGGGGGGTATTGTGCTGTTTGATCGCCCCCTGCTATCCCAGGGACAGGGAGACACAGCGGCGTTTTAGACTGGTGGGCAATCACTTCCAAAGTTCTGCCCACACAGTCAGTACACCTCTCCTACACTGCATTTCATACAAACATTTATTCTGCAAGAAAAAACTACATTGAAGACACAAACTCGCGACCGAGCAACTGCCAGGATCGAGGCGCAAACTCGCGACCTAGCTCGGGCATTCAAGAATCCCCGAGCTAGGCCGCCTAAGGGCATGTAGCCCCGCTAGGGTGACATGAGTGCGAGAGGTGATTCAATGCTGCGGGCACATTTACAAATTCAGGAATTCATTCAACACACTGCATTTCATACAGACATTTATTCTGCAAGAAAAAACGACATTGAAGACTCAAACTCGCGACCGAGTAACTGCCGGGATCAAGGCGCAAACTCGCGACCTTGCGGATATGAGCCGAGCACTCTACCACTGAGTCAGCCATTAAAATCTACGCTAAAAAAATTCCATTCCGAAGACCGACAAATTCTGAATTACGAAAAGTGTCTGGTCCCAAAGCTTTCGGATAAAAGGTTGTGCACCTGTATTGGGTTTCCAGAGTTCAATTACCAAAATCATTAAAATTGTCGGATTTTGGAATTTTCACGCATTTGTTGTAAAAAAAATATCCTTGCCAACGATGTCTAATAACTGTTGATGTAGTCCATTCAGATCTATTGATGGATTGCTAAATTACTTGTTTACCAGGCCTCGTGCCTTTGGCTTTAGACGATGAAGGCATGAAATCGTGTTGGAAGAACAATGAACATGAGTGAAAGTACATCTTTTGCATCAAATGCCGAGATGGTACAATGAAATAATTTTTTTTGAATTATGTCAATTGAAAGTTGGGATCTTCCATATTAGGACTACATCAGCACTTAGTGTCTTCAAAAAAGACCGTAAGCATTTATAATGTTTGCCCGGGCAGACAAGTTCACATATGATGCAAAATGAAATTATAGCATATGTTGGAAATCTAAATTAAAATTAAGAAAATTTAGTTAAATGGTAAAAGTTTCTCAAAGTTAATGTTCCATGGGAGTGAGTTTTATTGTTGGTTTGAAATTATGTTTCTTTGTTACATTAATTCATTCTGACTGATAAAAATCCATGCTGTTTTTCCAATGTTTTGTTTTATAACAGGTCATTGATACGATGTTACCTAACCGTCGAGAAGAAAATAAGAATCCACCATTTCCAACTTACTTTGCGGATGAAAGCGAAGAGCTGCCAGAAGACCTGTTTGATGATGAAATGTTCCAATTCACTGAGCCCTCTGTCAGTGTTGCCTAATGTTTGAAGCGCACAAGGTGTCAAGTCTCTTGTCTCAGATATCCCGGCTGCCTCTTTCATCCAGAGCTCGGGTTTTCTTTATATCTTGGCTTGTGCCATTTGACTTATTCAGTGAAAGCTGAGGCAAAATTTAAACCAACATATCAGTGAAGAGTCACTGTAAATTGAAAATACAAGAAAGTAAAGATACAATTTGTTGTGTAACCTTGATGTCTGAAGTTACGTTATGGACACAGAATATTCCTTTAAGAGATGAATTTACTGCATAATACTACTGGGAGGCATTATGAAAAGAAAGATAATTGTGCAAAGCAGTGAATTTTATTTATTGCAACCTTCCAATGGCCTGCAGAATTCCCAACATTTTCCAGATTGATTCAATTAATGCATCTGATTATTGTTTAAAATAGAGAGAATGGTTACGGGGAGTATATTCAGCATAAAGTATATATGAGATAAAAACATGTTTTTTTACCAAGTCATCTCCTCTAGGCATCTTAATTTGTGTTTTTGAAGTTACTTTACAATGAGTATTATGATAATGCTTTGTTGCTGGAGAGATCAAGAGTTCATACATAACTCGTTTTGGTTGAGTTTGCTAAATTAGAAAGGGAAGTGGTGTTAAAATTACAGTTGGCTTCAGCGGCACTGAATTTACACAGAACCACCGCATTTAATCCATGTGTATCAGCAAAGCTATTGTTGTTTTTACTAAATGTTTCATTAGTTGTGCAAAAATCCTAAGCACATTTCAATAAACACATTCTACTTAAATGGCATCTTTTAAAAGAACAAAAATGTCTCAGGATATTTAGGTAAGAGGTTGAGTGGTTAAGGGAATGAATTCCACATTGTCAGCCTTGATAACTGAAGGCAACGCTGCCCGCAGTGAATTGATTAACAATGGACAAGAGCTCAGAATAAGAAGTGAGCAGATACCTCAAAGTTGTTGGACTGGAGTACAAGCAGCTTCCTTTGATCATGTATGTAGAGAAGAACAAGGAAGTCGGGCATTGGTCACGTATTTTCCTAAGTAACAAAAATTTGGATAATACAGCCAATGGTTTAGTCAGACAAAACATAAGTTCCATGAAAATCACTAATTTGTTTCCATTTCAGCATGGTTAAATATTATGTTCAATATGCATTGATATGTCAGCTAAAGTTGGCAGTTCTGCATCATAGTTTTAGACTCATCTGGAAATACCATTTACTTACATTCTCTTCATCCCAATTTAAATTAAGAAACTGTTTAAATTTCTACATTATCACATTAGGTTGTATTTGGCTTTATCCTCCCTGTAATCAATTTACACTGTAAATTATCTGAGCTTTTTCAAGTTGATTAAAATATCATGGATTTGTATTTCTACTGAGCTTGTATTGAGGGCAATTTTTAAATGCTGCATTGTGGTTATGTTTGGTCTTAGGTTTTGGTCTTATCTTTTATCTGAGTAACAGGCTGCCTCTAATACTAAAACAGCATCCAATTTACCATGGTATTGTTACCAAGCCAATAATGTGGAAATAACCAATGACCAGAGCAGAACCGGATCAGTTTGACCCCAAGAAAGGGAGTTTGTAGAGTGCCTCCGAGATGGATTCTTAGAGCAGCTTGTAATGGAGCCTACCAGAGAGAAGGCAATTCTGGATTTAGTATTGTTTAAAGAACCAGATTTAATAAGGGAACTCAAGGTAAAGGAACTGCTAGGAGGTAGTGACCATAATATGATAAGTTTTAATCTGCAATTTGAGAGGAAGAAGGTTAAATCAGAAGTGTCAGTGTTGCAATTGAACAAAGGGGACTAAACATAGAAACATAGAAACATAGAAATTAGGTGCAGGAGTAGGCCATTCGGCCCTTCGAGCCTGCACCGCCATTCAATATGATCATGGCTGATCATCCAACTCAGTATCCCGTACCTGCCTTCTCTCCATACCCTCTGATCCCCTTAGCCACAAGGGCCACATCTAACTCCCTCTTAAATATAGCCAATGAACTGGCCTCGACTACCCTCTGTGGCAGGGAGTTCCAGAGATTCACCACTCTCTGTGTGAAAAAAGTTCTTCTCATCTCGGTTTTAAAGGATTTCCCCCTTATCCTTAAGCTGTGACCCCTTGTCCTGGACTTCCCCAACATCGGGAGCAATCTTCCTGCATCTAGCCTGTCCAACCCCTTAAGAATTTTGTAAGTTTCTATAAGATCCCCTCTCAATCTCCTAAATTCTAGAGAGAGAGGGGTTGGCCAAGGTCGACTCGAAAAGTATCCTAGCAGGGATGACGGTGAAACACCAATTTGTGGGCATAATCCAGAAGATGCAGGATAATTTCATTCCAAAGAGGAAGAAAGATTAAGGGGAGTAAGAGGCAACCGTGACTGACCAGGGAAGTTAGGGGTGGAATAAAACTAATAGAAAAGATGTATAACGCAGCAAAGAGTAGCCAGAAGCCAGAGGATGGGAAACTTTCAAAGGACAACAGAAAGTAATAAAAAGGGCCAGGGAAAAGATGAAGTACAAGGGTAAGCTGGTCAAGAATATAAAGAAGGATAGTAAAAGCTTCTTTAGGTATGTTAAGAGAAAAAGATTAGTAAAGACAAATGTGGGTCCCTGAAGGCAGAAACAGGTGAAATAATTATGGGGAACAGGGAAATGGCGGAAGAGTTGAACAGGTACTTTGGTTCTGTCTTCCTTAGTGAAGACAAAACCAATCTCCCAGATGTACTAGAGAACAGAGGATCTAGGAAGACAGAGGAATTGAAAGAAATTTGCATGAGGTGAGAAATAGAATTGGGAAGACTGATGGGACTGGCTGATAAATCCCCAGGGTCTGATGGTCTGCATCCCAGGGTACTCAAGGAGGTGGCTCTACAAATCGTGGACGCATTGGTGATCATTTTCCAATGTTCTATAGATTCAGGATCAGTTCCTGTGGATTGGAGGGTAGCTAATGTTATCCCACTTTTCAAGAAAGGAGTGAGAAAGAAAATGGGGAATTATAGACCAGTTAGCCTGACTTCGGTGGTGGGGAAGATTCTGGAGTTAATGATCAAAGAAGTAATAACGGCGCATTTGGATAACAGTAAAAGGATTAGTCCAAGTCAGCATGGATTTATGAAGGGGAAATCATGCTTGACTAATCTGGAATTTTTTGAGGATGTGAAAGTAAAATGGATTAAGGAGAGCCAGTGGATGTAATGTATCTAGACTTTCAGAAAGCCTTTGACAAGGTCCCACAGGAGATTAGTGGACAAAATTAGAGCACATGGTATTGGTATTGATAGAGAATTGGTTGGCAGCCAGGAAACTAAGAATAGGAATAAACGGGTCCCTGTCAGAATGGCAGGCAGTGGCGAGTGGAGTGCCGCAAGGCTCGGTGCTGGGGCCGCAACTATTTACAATGCATATTAATGATTTGGATGATGGGATTAAAAGTAACACTAACGAATTTGCAGATTACACAAAGCTGGGTGGCAGTGTGAATTTCGAAGAGGATGCTAGGAGGTGGCAGGGTGACTTGGACAGATTGAGTGAGTGGGCAGATGCAGTATAATGTAGATAAATGTGAGGTTATCCACTTTGGCGGCAAGAGCAAGGAGGCAGATTATTATCTCAATGGTGTCAGATTAGGAAAAAGGGAAGTGCAACGAGACCTGGGTGTCCTTGTACACCATTCACAAAGTAAACATGCAGGTACAGCAGGCAGTGAAGAAAGCTAATGGCATGTTGGCCTCATAACGAGAGGATTTGAGTATAGGAGTAAAGAGGTCCTTCTGCAGTTGTACAGGGCCCTGGTGAGACCACATCTGGAGTATTGTGTGCAGTTTTGGTCTAATTTAAGGAAGAACATGCTTGTTATTGAGGCAGTGCAGCGTAGGTTCACGAGGTTAATCCCCGGGATGGCAGGACGGACATATGAGGAAAGATTGGAAAGACTGGGCTTGTATTCACTGGAATATAGAAGGATGTGAGGAGATCTCATAGAACCATATAAAATTATAAAAGGACTGGACATGCTAGATGCAGAAAAAATGTTCCAAATGTTGGCAGAGTCCAGAACCAGGGGCCACAGTCTAAGAATAAAGGGGATGTTTAAGAAAGAACTGCAGATGCTGGAAAAATCGAAGGTAAACAAAAAAGCTGGAGAAACTCAGCGGGTGAGGCAACATTTATGGAGCAAAGGAATAGGCGACGTTTTGGGTCAAGACCCTTCTTAAGAGTGATGTCGGGGGGGGGGGAGGGGGGGCAGAAAAAAGAAAGGAAGAGGCAGAGACAGTAGGCTGTGGGAGAGCTGGGAAGAGGAGGGGAGGAGGGAGAAAGCAAGGATTACCTGAAATTGGAGGTCAATGTTCATACTGCTGGGGTGTAAACTACCCAAGCAAAATATGATATAAGCGTGGGATGTTCAATGCTCAGTTCAGAAATGTGGCTAAATAGACACTTGCCTTTATCCTGAATGGGTGCAACGTGCTCAAGAAGCTTCTGTTGTGCTGCAGCAAGTAAGAATTTCATTGTTCTATCTGGAACAATAAAAAACTTGACTCTCTTGACTTCCTTACCAACTGACCACAATCAATGAGGATAGGTGACAAATCATCATCTATGATAATCCTCAACACTGGTGCACCGCAGGATGCATTCTCAGCCTCCTTCATTACTCCTTATACACCCACAAAAGTGCAGTCAAATACAAATCCAACTTCTTTAGACTGCTTAGGAAGTTTGTCACGAACCCAACGACTCTCTCGAACCTCTACAGATGCTCTGTAAAAACCATCTTGGCATGGATTGGAAACCGATTCATCCAAGACTGCAAACAATGTCAGAGAATTGTGGACACACCCCAGATCATCACACAAACAGACCTCCCGTCCATTGACTCCATCTACACTTCACCCTGCCTGGCAAAGCCACCAGCATAATCAGGGATTAGTCTTACCCCCATCACTCCCTTTTCTCCCCTCTCCCATCGGGCAAGAGGTACAGAAGTGTGAAAACGGATACCTCCAGATTTATGGGCCTGTCCCACTTACGCAACATTTTAGGTGACTACAGGAGACTATGAGGTCGCCACATGTTCGCCGGAGGTTGCCGGGGTGTCGCCTGCATGGTGGTGAGTAGTTCCCAACTTGTTGAAAAATTAGTGGTGACCAGAATTTTGATGCTATGGAGAGTAGCGAGAATTCTCGTGACATAGGTGCAGTGGTAGTGGGTCGCCAGGAGGTCGTAGGTTGTCGTCGGCTCTCGTAGGTTGTCGCCGGTGCTGACCAATGAATTTCATTGGCTCATTGGGGGAACCAAGGATAACCGATCTGTAATGTTAATGTCCGCCAAGCTACACAGCGGTGTATCTCTGGCTTCTTAAAAGTTGTCTCTACTCCTCCTCACCCCCCCCCCCCTTCTTCCCCCTCCTCCTCCCCTCTCCCCCCCCTCTTTTAAAGGACTTAAGTGACCTTTCCCTTAGACTGTGCTTTCACCATCTTAATTACAGCGCCAACCTTCCTGTTCATCGTGGTGTGTGTCTGTATCAAATTAGTTTTGCACCATGTGAATTTCACTCAGACAGCGCTCCCCCCCCCCCCCCCCCCCCCCCCCCCCCCTGCTTGTCCTGTCCCCTGCCTGCATAACTGGCTGGTGAAGGAAGCGATGTGTGTATGTGTTCCACTCTGACAGTCGCCGGTTTTTCAGCGACCTGCTACAACTTGACAGTCGCCGGCAGTCGCCTGAAAAACCGCCTAAGTGGGACAGGCCCATTAGGGACAGTTTCTTCCCAGCTGTTATTAGGCAACTGAACCATCCTATCACCAAGTAGAGAGCAGACCTGATCTACCATCTACCTCATTGGCGGCCCTTGGACTATCTTTAATCGGACTTTACTGTAATTTGTCTTGTACTAAACATTATTCCTTTTATCCTATATCTGTACTCTGTGGACAATTTGATTGTAATCTCATATAGTCTTTCCACTGACTGGACAGCACTCAACAAAAAAAGCTTTTCACCCTACGTCGGTATACGTGGCAATAATAAACTAAACTAAACTTCTACGATGGTTGCAAATGTCAAGCCTCTGCTCGTATCCTGCCCTTACTCAGCTCTAGTTTATGAAGCATTGCAGTTGGATCCTTTGGTTAAAAGGGGGTGTGTTAGAGGAAGTTGGGGATTATTCCTTGTAATCCTTTGTCTACTGCCCACCTGTGCCTCTCAGTCAGAAGATTTTGGGTTTCAGTTCCACTTGAGATGAATGCGGAAATGTGGACAGATGCTCCAATACAATGCTGAAGGAGTGGTACATTACTGTTGCCACATGTTTTTGATGAGAATCTAAAGTGAAGCTCTATTTACACACTCATCAGGGAAAAAATAGATTTGGTAGGGGCTTAAGTTGTCCAGGATGCATTAAATCAGCATTTAGACCAGTGGTTCTTAACCTGTGGGTCGGGACCCCCATGGGGGGGTCGTTTGGGGCTTTACCGGGGGACATGAAGGGGTCATAAATAACATATCCATTTGTTGAGCCCATTTTTAGGAACCTAACAAAGGTACATACCACATACAGTATTTTGTTCGAGTAAGCTCGTACGCATGCCAAAAAGGTTAGGAACCACCAATTTAGACCATGTTACTACAGACACATTCACTGCTTTGTCCTTTGCATATTGACAAAAAGGTAGGGAGGCTAACTTGACATGAGGGAATTGCTGCATACTCTGCTTCCTTGAATAACTTGCATTTGACATTTTCCAATCTGTTTCCCAGAAAAGGAAATTATAGAAAAAAGACATTCAGAATTTAGTAAGAAAGTATCTCAAAGATGTTAGTTCCACAGAGCAGCAGTCAGTAATGCAGCATCATATTTGACACTTTGGACAAGACTTAAATCAACAAAAATCTGACATAATTGAGTACAGTCGGTCCATATTAATAGCCGATCAACTGTTTACAGTCTCACAGAGTTATGACACTGTTGCACTACAATGCTGAGAAGTATCTCAGGAGGAGGAGCCATCTTGGGGAACGGCTGCTAACCAGCAGCCGTCCGTTTAATTCGTTTTTTTATAGTTTTTAGTTAGTCCTGTGTCTCGTCCGTTTGGAGAAATGGACTTTCTAATGTGGGGGGTAGGTGGTAATTTTATTTCTAGGTCCCTACCTGGTCGGTGAGGCAGCTTTATCTCCGGGCTGCCCGTCGACACGTCCTCGCGGCCTACCAGCGGGCCTGGAGCGCCGTTTCCTGGCGGGGACCGCCCAGCACCTTGGCCTCGGTGGCGGCACAGCGCTGGAGCGCTATCGTGGAGCGGAGCGGGCGATGCCTTGCCTGGGTCGCCGCGCTGGATCGACGCGCTGGAGCTCCGGTGAGCTGAGACCGCCGTGTTCAACACCTCCGGGCTGCGGGTCTGCGGAGCGGTGCGGGCGGCGCCGATTTCAACATCGGGAGCCTGGGAGCTCCAAACCGGTGCGGCCTTGTCGGCTTCGGAAGCCGCGGTCCCCAGCTAGGAAGCGGCCGTTCCAGGTGGCCCAGCCGCTGAGAGGACTCTCCCGACGCCGGGGCAAGACCACCCGGTGAGAACGGCCAGGAACATCGGGCCTCCGTAGAGGCAATTGCGGTGGCCTCAATAGGCCTGACTTTGGGTGAACTTGGGGTTGGGGACTGGACATTGTGCCTTCCCCCACAGTGGTATCCATTGTGGGGGGATGATTTTTTGTCTACGTAATCCTGTTAGTCTTTGTCCAAGATGGCTGTTGGAAGGGAGAGTGGACGCTGGCGCGCTTTAGTTGCCGCTGCTCTCTCTTCACATTGTGTTTTTGATTTTTTGTTTTTGGACTGAATTCTGTTTTTAATTTGTGTTTCTGTGATGTCTTTATTATTTATTTTATTCTGATTATATGTTTTTTATTCCTGTTAATCTCTGTAAGGTGTCCTTGAGATGTCTGAAAGGCGTCCAAAAATAAAATTTATTATTATTATTATTATCTTCTGTAGTCTATATCTTCCATTTTGCTCTATCTGTTGTACTTTAATTTGAAATTATTGTTTTTATATATAGCATTACAGGATCTGGTTGGATAGGATGCCAAACAAAGCATTTCACTGTACCTCTCACATGTGACAATAATAAACCAAAACCTTGAAAAAATGACTGAATATTTTATTTTCCTTGATGGCCACACTTGACAGAAAAGTGCATGATGTAAATTGACACAGCATCTACCAGTTGCACAGCATAAATACAACATTTTATTTGGGGTGTATGTGCTTCAGCTGATGCATCCCATCCATTAAAGTGACAAGAGGCTGTCAGTCACAGAAATGGAAAACCCTTTTCATTGTGTTTAGTCAGTACTCCATGGAGTTTCACAAGGTAATAATGTGAAAAATGCCATCAAAGACTGATGTTGTGCACAGTGAAAATACAACCTGCTACCATAATTATAGTGTGTTTTAAACAAGTAATCTATGACATCACTGTCACATAGGCTGCACCAGCCACAGATGGAATTGGACAGGGATATTGAACAAACTTGAATCCCATTTTGGCTTTTGACTCCTTGTCTAATTTCTGGGGGTCGCTTTAGTGTGGTTTTACCAGGGCTGAAACTAGATTTTGTGGTGTTATGGTAGCTACAATATAGATGTTAACAATTACTTCATTCTAAAAATGACAGCAAATAAAAGATTTCTGCAGTATCCAAAATAAAGACAGAAATGTGGGAAACACTCAGCAGGTCAGGCAGCATTCATGGAAAGAGAAACCTAGTTAACATTACAGGTCAAGGAGCAAGAGAAAGCTGAAGCATTTGCAAGAATCTTTAGCCAGAAGTGCTAAGTGAATGATCTATGACCTCATTACAGATTTGGTCCAAACATGGACAAAAACGGTGAACTTCAGAGGAGAAGTGAGAGTAACTGCCTTGATATTAAGGTGGTATTTATTCAAATATGGCATCAAGGAGTCCTGGCTAAATTGGAGTCAATGGTACTTGAGGGGGAAGGGGATGAGAACCTCCACTGGTGGAATTGTACACAAAGGAAGATGGATATGGTGTTGGAGGTCATTCATGTTAGCTACAGTTCATCTCTGCAGGAGTACTTCAGGGTAGTGTCCTAATTCCAACCATCTTCAGCTGCTTCATCAATGACAAATCTCAAATGTAAGGTCAGAAATCGGGGGATTCACTGATGATTGCACAATGTGCAGCACCATTTGTGATTCATCATAATGACGCAGTCCACAACCCAATGCAGCAAGACCCGGACCATATCTGGTTCTGGGCTGACAGGTGGTAATAATATTCATGCTACACAAGTAACAGGTAATGAACTTATCCAACAAGAGAAAATCGAGCTGTCACCCTCTGTCATTCAATGGCATTCAATTATCCTCACTGCATTGCCCATTATCAATATACTGGGGGTTACAATTGACCAGAAACTGAAAATGAATAGCAATATGCATAATATGGCTCGAAGAACAGTTCAGAGGCAAAGAATCCTGTGGCAAGCAAGTCACTTCCCAACTCCACGAAGTCTCAAGGCTTCATCTGCAAGGCTCAAGTCCGAAGTGTGATGGAATGCTTGTCTGAATTTCCTGTATGGTTTCTAACCCCCAATCAAGCTGGTTTTAACCCTCCACAAAAGCAATAGCAAACCTCATATGCTGGATATTGCTGCTGGTCCTGCTAAATTTCACAGGTTCCATCTGCTCTGGAAATGGTCTCAGTGCCTCCTGAATCTAAAGCTCTTTCACAAACACCAATCCCAATGCTATGCATTTATTCGCTTTATCCTGCTAGTTGTGTACTATTTGCACTGGGCACTGAAAGTAATCCTGAGATTACCATCATCAAAGTTCTGCTTTTACCTTCTTTCCCAGCTCACTAAATCTGCTCACAAGACCTAAATCCGTTTTTTGATTGATTGAAAGATAAAGCATGAAAATAGGTCCTTTGGTCCACTATGTCCATGCCAACAACGATCACCCGTTCACACTAGTTTTATGATATTCGACTTTTGTACCCACTCCCTATAAACTAAGGCCAATGCTATTTTCCAGAGGCATATAAACCCACGCGGTCACAGGGAAAGGTGCAAACACCACACGAACAGTACCCAAGGTCAGGATTGAACCCGTTTCTGGCGCTGTGAGGCACATTGTGCAGCCCCCTTTTCCATCTTTATCTTTGGTACTGATGTTATCTCAATTTCTGGTTCTTCAATGCCCCTTTCAGGATGCTCTGTGGTTTTTCAGTGACATCCTTGAAATTAATACTAGGGAGGCTAATTTCATTCTGGAGTCACATTCACGGCCTCAGAGACTCTCCGGCTACTTGAATACCCTGTCATTATTGTTCTTTCACTATTCTTGTCCTGTACAGTGAAACTCCTCATGGTACCCCCCCCCCCCCCCCCCCCCCGCATATGGCTCTGTCTGCACCTCTCTGAGGAACGATACCCACCAACAGTGTCAAAAGGCGAGTATTTGTTATAATATTTTGGTTTCTAGTTTAATCTCTTTCATGTTTCTTAAAATCATATCATATCTATATACTTTTAAAACTCTGTGTTTGTGTGTGTGTTTGTTTGTGGGTGTCAGATTTGGCCTTTGATTCCTTGGTCTGCCAAAACCACATGCAAAATCTCTGAGATTTTTTCCATTTCGCTAGCGATTTCACTTTTACATTCACTAAGCCACTCATTAAATTTTGTCGTATTTATCTACACATTTTTAATAAAATCCTTCCCCCCCCCACTCACTCATTGTGGGGGCGGGCACGCGCTCTTCATTCAAGCAGACGCTCTCATCTGTTTGTGGGGGCGGGTGCTTAGTGTGTGTGACGACACACGCTCCTCCCCCCCAACAGCTTTGGTGCATGAGACGCGCGCAGCATCTGAACGCTCAGCGGTTATTCGAATTCTTCACCAACCGTCATTCTGACTTTGCATGTGAAGAGCAAAGTCCTGAATTCCATTTGTCTCACGATAAGAATCTGCTTCGATTTCATTCCTTTCTTTTAACTTGAAAACGGTTGCGTTTTTGTCTCTTATAGTTAACTATTCATTAACTATTTCAGCCGTTTGTTTTGCAGTAAGACTTCATTTTGAGAATTTATCTTTCTGTCTCCATTTAATTTATAAATCTTAAAGAGTGCATTTCATTTAAAATATTATTTTTTTTACATTAGCATATGATTGAATGTCATTGTTAATTTCTTTATTTTTATTGCATTGAATTTAATTGTTTCTCATTTAACTGCTCATTATTGTTCATTTATTTTTTTT